>NW_009258671.1:7075961-7077978 GCF_000687185.1 Egretta garzetta | reverse complement strand
GAGGCTTGCGCTCCCCGGCTGCTTCCGCCCGGCGGGCGCGCATGCGCAGCCAGGAAGAAGGGAAAGCAGCTTTTTGGGGAAGTTGCTGCCTAAAAAAATAACCGTTTTTTTACGTGTATCGCCGCGCAACAGCGCCTTGGAGGTGCCGCCCATCAAAGTTTGACAGGCAACCAGAAATGGCGTACTGTGGCCGCAGGCACTGGCCCCCCATGAAGTCAGCCCGGTCATCTTAAAGGGACAGTACAACGTTTTAATTTATATGCAGCAGTTATTTAGCACTGGTACCTGTACTGTGCTAAATTACCGAGCTTTTAAACTTGTTTCCTTCCCCCAGACCCAAGTAACATCTTTCTCTGGTTGTGAACTGATTCTGTTGAAATACAAAAAGTCACCCGTAAACTAACGCAAAGAAAGTAGGGTTTAAATTAGGGTGACTTCCAGGGCCAGCTGGAGCCTCAACAAGCATCTCTTGAACTTCAGCGTAGAAACCAAAGTTACCGCTCTTACCAAAAGAGACACCTCGCAACCATTAACTCTTAAATGCTCAATGAAATGAACACATTCCGATTTAACTCCTACTAGGCGAATTAAACTCAAGAAAGCTCAGAAAGCACGGTAACGCAAGAGATTTGTCTTTTTATTTTATAAAAAGGAGACAAAATTGGAAGAAGTGGTTAAGGTTGACTTAAATGTGGTTAAGAGAACTATTCAGTACACAGAAAGGAAGCAAAACTTGGCATTCTGCTTAAATTCTAACATACTCGTAAAACTAATATTTTCCAGAATGTTATAAAATGAACTTGTAGAAAGTTTAAAGTTATAAATAAAGACAATATAAAACAGATCTTGTATCTTTCAATTGTAGTTAATGTTTCCAACTTTTCTTGCAAATTTGAAGGTATATACACAGAAGAAATGAAAAAAAGAGTTGAAGTAAAATAGCACCAGTCTTCTGCAGTACAGAAACAGATAGCTTAACACCTTCTCCCCTGTCCCCCTAACATTCTAAAAAAAAAAAAAAAAAAAAAAAAAAAAAAAAATCAATATTGTAAAATTTCACACTTCAAGCTTCAGGAAATTGCAAGTGAGAAACTGCTACACTTTGCTACTTCTGGATATCGAAGTTCAGACCCCAAAGTTCCCTCTCCCGAGCATCACCATCTCGTCGCCGCTGCTCCTTCTACAAGATGCTCTCAGTAAGCACCTACAGCCTCTTCCCCGGGCTGCACCCGAGTTATACAGAATTGATGTTCTTGTATGAGCAGCTTTCAAGTGCCACACGCTTGCCCCCAAACACGTGCGCAAACTCAACTTTAAAGCCATCAATGTTTCCTTCTGCTTTAAAAAAAACTGTACAAGACATGACAACAAAACATCAAAAGGAGTAGTTAATCTTAACAGTTATTTACTTCTGATGTATTCATACACTAATGTGTCGTCTTTACAATGCAACTATGCAGAACCTTTGTAGTGGAAAGTGTTTAAAATGCTCATCGCTCAATTCAGATATGATTTGGCAGACTTTCAACCCGTTACTTGAGACCTTTGCACAGCTGCCTGGATATTGATGCTTCCAACTAAGTCTCACACATTTGCTTCTTCTCACAACCAGTCTTGGAATACCTCCTTTGGGAGGTACCTCACTGAAACAGGAGAGACCCTTTTTTTCTTCCCTCCTTTAGTAAGAGGGAATTGAAAGAAGGGAAGAAAAATCTCTCAAGTTGGAGGGGAAAAAACTGAGAATGATTGGGCAGCAATTAGAGGAAAGACCTAAACATCAATCACCACTTGCTATACGTTGATTTTTGTTAACATCTTCTGTAAATTTTAACACCTTTTCAAATTACTGTTTGCTACTAATCACAATCACTATTTTACCTACTTTTCAATACTTAGTCAAGTATTAAGCCTTTATTAAGAAAAAACAAAAGTCCTCTGAAATCACTGAAATTGTACCCGTTTACACTTCAGGGGAACATTGCTTATGTCTTTTTCCCTTGAAGTATTTGAAGAGGGA
>NW_009258671.1:7056048-7075188 GCF_000687185.1 Egretta garzetta | reverse complement strand
AAAGAGCTATAGAGAAGTAATACAAACTGCGGAATACATAAAACAACCTAGACTAATACTGTTCCCACAGTATCTCGTGCAGACAACTTTTCCATAAACACAACAGCATGTTTAAACATAAGGCAAACTGACACTGGAGGCCACTAAAAAGCTCATTTGTGTATTTCCCTTTATGAAATAAAAGTCCAATTTCATTTAAGTGCTATAAAAGTAATCCAAACACATAATATTGTTAAGAATTCTATTTTTAAAAAGCTTTTGTTATCAATGCTTCTTTGTCTAACAACCTGTTTACAAAATTTACATTTTTATACTCAAAGTAGATTTTTTTAAAATTTATTCCAGAGAGACACTGTTTACTACAAGTCTTCCTACAGTTGATTGAGCTGGTGCTTCGACAGAACTGTAGTCTGTCACTTAGTATAGCAGCCACTGTTTTTATAATCCTTAAAACAGCAGAATTCCCAAGGCAGATCTGTCAGGAATCTGTAAACAAGTAATTTTCCAAGACTTATTGGCAATAAAAAAAATCTTTAGTCCTTTAGGATTTCAATTTCTCTGTAAAATTGGAATTTTGGAAACTGCAGAATCTACTTCCAAATTAATACTCTGGAGCAGTTTGGAAGCTTGTCTCTGAGGAAGAGTCAAAATCGATTTCCAACCCAGACTCATCAGAATTTGGGAGAAAATTAGGATAGGAGTTTAAATCTGAATGCTTCTGCATGTTAGCGGAAGCATTTTTCATGGCTGAGTGCACGAAGCATGAAGATTCCCAGAGCCAGGTTTCAAGGTCTGCAGAAGAGTGAGGCATTTTAAGGTGGCAATATGAAGAATGAAATTCCATAGTAGATGGGACAGTTTGACATTTTCTTAGCGATGCATAATTGTCTTTCCTGTTTAAAAAAAGAAAAAGATTATTAGTGTTTCAATGATGTTTCTACCACTGTTCAGATATTTGACAGGAAATCTTCATATAAGGAAGAACACTAGAGGAAAATAGTTAATTCTATAGTTAATGCATTCATTTAGTGACTTAGGATATGGGACAACAGGAAAAGGATCTTGAAACGATCCTGGGTAGAAGAGGAGCACTCTACCATTCTGTGTTGTCCTCAGAAGTAGGTGTAAAATAGTTACACTGAAAGTCACACCATTCTGATGAACTCAGAAGGGTAGACACAGTTTGTACAATACCTTTTAAATCGTCCTGATCTCCCCCCAGCTATCTACTTGGAATATTTGCTGATTTATCAATCACAGCACTAACTGAACATTAACAAGAATAGTCTTAACATTTACAAGTTGAGTAGCAAATATAGTTGTTCAGCTTCCCAAATGCCACCTCTGCATGCCATTTTACCACCAGCTAATTATCACCAATTTGAACAGCTGGAACAGAACTTTCCTACACTCTAAACCAGCACCTGAATCACCACATTAGTATTTTCAAATTTGAGAAACAGGGAACTGAAGTTGTCACCAAGAATACCCAGGGGGTTTTGTTGGTTGGCTTTTTTTAAAAAAAAAAAAAACAAAACACACCACCAAAACAAAACAAGTTCTCTCTCCTCTCTTGCAGTGCTTTTGGGAAAAAACCCAATACAACCCGCAACGCCCCCTCTCGCACAAAAAACCCCAACCAACTCTCCATACGCACATTTCAACACCAGTTTCCATACCTGAAGTTTAGGTGCACTAGAAGATACCATCCACCAGGTTAAGTTTCCTAAAAGGATTTTCAAACTGTAAACATTGCATATTTTCATGAGATTTAAGTTTGATTCCAAACCAGAAGCTAGATCTGATAGGATTACTTTCTGCAAAAGCAGCAGTAAATTCTTGATGGATGCTGAAACAAAGTACAAGCCCACAGAGAGTCACCTGTAGAATATGATGCAGGATTCTACACCTGGAGCCTCGAGACCTAGCTACTTGAAGAGGCAATCCACTTAAAGGAAGGCTTCAGAAAACTTAGAAGTTTGACAGTGCTAACAGTTCAGTGGGAGCTGATCACCCTGAAGATACCATAAAAGCAAACAGCAGAAGCCACATGACCACCATGTTCAGTTTTATAGCCAAGAACTTCCCTTTCCACAAGAAGAGAAACAATGTTTCTGGTTAATCACACATAATGACCCAATGACTCCTCTGAGAGGTTAGATCTGAGAGAGTTGATATTGCACCTTCTAAATGCCCATTCCAGACGAAGAGTCTCATAATTGGTAAGGCTGGAATATGAGCAACATCAAGAAGCTGCTAAATAAGGGTAAAAGCAGGAAGATGACTATACCCAAATTTATTGTGGAAAGGAGTCAGAAAAATCATTAAGAAAAGAAGGAAAAAAGGACATTGGATTACATGTGGTATCAAATTACTGAAGAGATGACAGTAGGATGATAGAAAATACATACCAAGAACTACATTTCTGCTCAGAGAGATGACCTCAAAAGCCAACTAGTGTTATAGAAGAAAAGGCTTTAACTGATTTCAAGAAAGGAGAAGAGAGGCTATTTGTATACAGGAATTAAGTGCTTCTGAATTCTGGATAAAATTGAATATTGGAAAAGAAAGTATCTTTACATCCTAATATAAAGCCATCATTTAATACTTCCAGAGGGTGAAGGAAACCCAAGCTTCAACCTCATTAAGTCTTCCGTTAAGCTTGAACCTTTAACAGTAAGTTCGACTACTCTGTACTTCTAAGGGATGGAGCGTATGAATCGGCTCTTTCACGATGCCAATGCAGAACCTAGTAAAGCTTCTTATAAGGAAGTAGGATCAAGCAGTTCTTCTTGGACATATCAAACCTCCATTTCTGACGGGGCAGTGCCAGGGCACTAAAACCAGGAAGACTCAGTAACTCTTGGCTCGAATAAAAGAACATTTTTTGTTTTAATTTAAAAAATGTGCTGTACCTAGAACATGCCAATGCTTTAACTGAAATAACTGCTGCAGTTAGGAATCTCCAGTGCTACAGCCATCTCTTGGAAGCTTTTATGAAGTGTTTAAGAATTCTGTTCACTCCTAATAGCTTTTCGGCCTAATTTCTCTCCCCCTTCTTCTACCTCCTACCCAGCAACTCCAAGAGTTGAGATAATCATCAGAAAATATACAGTAAAATAGATATGACCTACTCTGCAGAAGTCTGGATTTATGCTTTTTCAGACCAAATCTCAGGAGACTTCATATTCATAAGCATTTGGAGCTCAGAGAGCACCTATGTTTCTCTACTTTTAACACTACTCTGGCATGGCTGTGCAACACTGTTCCAGCAACAAGTCCATTTTTTAGCAAGAAAATCTAAGCTGAATATTGGTCATATTAATTTAGTGAAAGTTTGCAGAGCTCCTTGGGCAAATACTACATTCCCCAGCAAAAAGTGAAACAGTAATGGTATTCTTAGATTCATACCGAGGTGAGTTGTCACAGATTCCTCCATACACATAGTGCTACAAAGTTTAACAGAAGTAAAAAGTCTGAAAGGCTAAATCTCACACTAGCTTGGTAAGAGAAGCATAATGAACATAGTTACAAGCAGGTTACAGTAGAGGTTTCTGTTCCATGGAAATAGAGGTTCCTAATAATTTTCTGTATGTGTCTTATTTTAATTCTCCCCAACTGTCTTACAAGACTGTCCTTCATATTCACCTACTTTTAAACTCTTACAACCTTTCCTGTCCAGACTCCTAAGAACCTAGTATTTTTGCCAATCTTTTCCAGTTCCTACCTGCTACATCTGATTTAGAACATCTTAAGCAATCTTTTCCTCTTTTCTTCCCGACTGCTCCAACTACTGTGGAGCAGAGAAGAAACAAGGTCTCTGTTCTCAGTCCAATGCCAGCTTCATAACACTCCAAAAAGCATAAGCCTACCAACAGGCAACACCTCTTCATCTACAATATGTAGCTGTCATTGATAAGCTATAAACAAGCACCACCAGAAAATATACCTAAGAAACAATGCTAAATATTAGAAGCAGTGAGAAATGTTTTGTGTTACCTTTGAGAAAATTATTAAATCCTGTTTTAGGAGAGAAACTTACTAGTACTTGAAGCTCTGACAAAAGAGAGAATTTCTAAAAATGCATCATTGGCATGCAGCAGCGCTCCACTTTACCTGGATGTACAGAACAGCTTGCTTTTAGCCTGGGAATAAACCGTACCAGCAATACGACAAAGCTGTTCTTGCATCCACTGAACATCAGCAGGCATGTCAGGAAACCAGTTTACTAACCTAAAACCAAAACACAATTGTTTTGTAAGCAGTAGATCTAATCTGCATTATATTTTTACATACCATGTCCAACATCCAACAAAGTAACATAGCTTTCATTCTCCCCAAGTTAACTGCCCCACCAAGCTCTCCAGATCTTCCCAACCTCCCTGAATTCCTATTTAGCTCACTCATCTCTTCTATGAGCTAAGAAAAAGGGCAGCACAGACCACTGCATCTTTGATCTATGCTGAGTGGCTGACCAGTATATGCATTCCACACCCTATGACCAACAGTTAGGAAGCCTACAAAATACTCCTGTCTCCAAGACTTCTTTCTGTGCAGTAGGAACTTTCTGGTCAGTTTAAAGTTAAGTGGAAGGAAGAACAAAAGAAAAGCACAATGGAAGAACAAATAGAAGGCAGAAACAGGAACCATGTCACAAATGTATTTTTTTTCTTTATGACACTCTTATTAGAAGTCAGTTACACCGGAGAGGGATGAGGTGGAAAAAAACACATTAAAATGGTGTTGAAACTTGCTTTATCCCCATCCACCAAAAAATGGCACCAAAGTGCCACATTAAGAGACACAGAAACAAACTACTTTACTGGAGTCCTCTGTGGTTCCATTTGCAGAACATTTTGATTTTTCAAATATTTTCTAAAGATAGTAATGACATATGCTGCTCAAGGACTGGAATTCTCTTAAGCAAGAACAAAGCTTAGGGTTCACGGTGCATTCATTTATTGTAATTTCTCCTTTACAGGAATTGAAAAACTTACAGAATTAAGCCCTGTTCCAAGAGCACAACTTTCAGTCAACCTAAACAAACCTGGTAAGAAAATTTGTATGGTGAGTAAACACTGGATTTCACTCCTGACTTCAGAAAGAAGCTAAAGCTCAAGAACTATCTGGATAAAGTTCAAATACCACTGCAGAATATAGTAATAGTAATAAAGAACGTGCTTCTGGAAAACACAATTAAGGGTGCTTCTTTCGAGCAATTACAAGGCAGCTACTAGTAGTAACAGTAAGTTGTCTAGGAATCATCTTAGTATATTTATTTATCTAGACTTAGACTATAGAGGCTTTAGGAGGATGCATTATGTAGGTAGAAATAATGGTCTTTGGACAGTTACCACTTGAATTCTAGAGTAGTAGAATGCCTACAACACTGAATGAGCTCTCAATGAGTAAATTTCCAAAAGCATAATAATTCTAAAACAGTTTATTAAAAGTTCCTTACCGTAAAGCAACAGAGTAAGCAGACTCCACTGGTAGCGTGTACGGTAGCATCAGATAGGATATCACCCGCATTGGGAAGAGTTTAGAGAATTGAGCGCAGAATCCATTCTGTTCTTTACAAGCTTCCTGCAGTGCTTAAGAATAATTGGTTTTGAACAAGATGTTAGACTATTTGAAAACAGTTTAAATAAGTTGCTCAAAGTTTGACAATCTTCAGCCAACATTATCAAGTGTTACTGAACAAGGCTCAGATAGAAAATGAAAGTAGTAATCTCAAGGCACTCTTACTATAAACCTTCTCTATGCTATTTCAAAATATGGGAAACACTGACTCATGCCACAGGGGCAAAAGGCATTACCCAGAACTTTTAAGCAGTAAGTATAAGAATTAATTTATAATAACAGGACATGAAGCTCACCTCTCCAAAAATACTTATGGATTTTAGATAGCATTCCTGTCTTGTTAGGACTCTAAGGATTTTGTTTAAATTCTAGAGTTCCGTGTATTCCCATTGTTACATATAGTTGTAAGAAATATCACACTTCAAATTTTCTTCTCGTAGATTACTGGGGTCACAAATTTCACATCTTGAAAATACTGACCAGCATCCACAAAAAACCCCACTAGGTAAAAGTTATAGATTAAAGAAATATCAAAAGTGGGTTTGTTCTATTAACAGCTTATTAAAAAGACAGGAAAGCCAGAGAATTAGAAATCTACAGAAGCCTGTTTTAAAAAATTAGATGAGGATAACCAGCATTTGGATTTGAGGTTTAACTTTGGTGTGAAATATACGCTTACAAAAATACTGTGCACATACAAGTTTATCCAAAACCAAATGAGAATTCAATTCACAACTCTGCAGTGCTGGAAGCAGCTCCTTCCTCCTGCTTCATTCTTATTTCTGTAGCTAAATCAAAATGTACATGTTCACATTTAATAACTATTCAAAGAACTTTTTGGGATTGAGCTAGTCTCCAATATCACAGGCAGTTAAAAGATTAAATAAAAAACATCTTATGCAAATTATGAGTAAGCAGGGAGCGGAAAGAAATCAAAGCTTGCCATCCAAAGTTATAGGAAACAGTCTGAAGCATTTACCTTTACGAAGTCTAGGAGGTAGACTCTCAAATATGGTCTTCTCCAAAGGCCACGGATTTTGCTTCAGCTGGTCATTAAGCACTTCCATTTTCAAAGTTTCTACTCTGTTATTTTCTGCCAGGTTTTTTTTCTTCATATGGTCAATGTGTTGTGCAGCCTCATGAGGATTTCTTTTTGTGAAGGACAAGTGGATATAAATTGAGTCCTTCAGAATACCTGAAAGAATCAAGAGCTTCCACTTAGGCTTGATCCATGGGTCTTCAGAGTACCTGTAGTCTATACAAAGACCTATCCTGAGGGAACATTATCAACCCAATGTCAAATACACTTGTTCTTATAATCCCACAAACATTTAATCACACTGATGAATGCTCTTTTGCAGGTTTAGGTCTTTAAAACAGGTTCTAAAGGAAAGGAAAAAAAAAAGAAAATTAAACAAAACTCCACTGGAAACATACATTCATTTACCAAAGTTGTTTTCCAGCAAGAAAGCAAATATTTAAAAGAGAGGAGGAAAAACTGATTTAATATATATTTGAAAAAAAAAACAAAAACCCACCTGAACTACATCAGACATTGGGAAATTTGACATGGCAGTTATCACATAACTACTTTGAGGCATTGCTACAACAGGGTGGAGAAGGAAGGTGAGTAGGGTACAATATTGTTTTAAGATATATCCAAAGTACAGATCTAAGTCATCACTGGTTGCCTTGCAAAACCGGTGCCAATTAAGAAATGGCACTAATAATTACCTTTGAAACAAGCACTAGATAATGAGCGCAAAGTGAAAAATACAAGAAGGGTATTTATACTTGGTTTCCAGAAAATCATTAAAAAGTTATATATATAAAAAGACTAACAAATTTGACTAGGATCCATATCTACATACAACAGAATCTGTATCCTACTTACAATTACTCCTAAAAGACAAATGTCAAAAGAATATACAATGAATTTAACAAGAAAGTTATCTGAAGTGTTACAGGCGGGGGGGGGGGGGGGGGGGGGATTTCTGCAACACATTGGGGCGGAAATTAACTCCTACAGTTGAAATAACAAGAAAGGAGATGCATAATGAATGTTTGGAAAGGTTATAATCATCAGTGATTAAGCTTGAAGCAAGACAAACTTGTGACAGAATAAGAACAAAGGTGATCACAGGATCAGTAGTGTGAAAAGGAGGACAATAGCACAAGACACAGAGGGCATGGAGGAAAGACACTAAGGAAGAGCTGCAAGGAAACTCAGATGTTAGTGTCAGGTGGAAACGTGCACACAGGAAAGTTGTGGGAGTAGTACAGCAACGGAACCCATCTTAGCACAGACAACCACAAATTACAGGCTCTTTGTGCAGCTTGTGCTTTTAATCACCTGGTAAAAGGTATAAAGCAGGACTCTCTCATTAAATATTTAATAATATTACTAGAAAAATCAAACTCTTAAGCAGAACCATGACATTCTTTAACAGTGAAGAAAATTGTTCCAAGAAAACTTGAATATTTAATGTTTAGTTATAAACATTTAGTTTATAAACTAAATGTTTAGTTTATTACAGACAGAGTATAAGCAGTGAGCACATCAATCTATGACTGTATTACAATACTGCAGATGATACTGTCTGTAATAGTGCAAACATCACATTTCAGTTTCCATTCCCCTAATCCAACCCAGTACCAATTTGCTTCTGCAGCCAAAGACTACAGGGGCTAGGCATATTTAACACATGGTTAACTTCATACTAATATTAAGTTACTGTCTTTAACTTGTTTGTCTCCAGGTGTGCAGAGCAGTAATATTCATTAATATAAAATTCGTTGCTAGAATTGTAGGAGTAGAGCAGAACAACTTTGAATTCTTCCTAAACTTATCTGGGTCCCAACAACTGCCACATTACAAGTCATCTTCTTCTAAAGTCTTTCGTGATACAGACTCAGGATTTGCCTGTGACTGAGTTTATGTTGTTGTCCGACAGCTCCCAGTTCTGGACTATAAGGCTATACCTAGAAATTCACTTGGATGACAGCAAAGAGGAGGTGATAAGAAGATACAGGTTTCACAGGAGTTGGAGACAATAGCCTATTCCTATCCTTCATGATTAACACAAAAGAAACTACTAATACCATTTCCCTAGAACTGGAATTCTTTGGTAATTTCACTTAATAATACCTTAACATTCACACAAATTTGACAAAACCCCAAAAATTCAATTTCTGTGTGGCAGCACAACTTACCTCAGGTGAATAGTTACTACAGCTATGTAATTTCTACAAAAACTAAACTTACCACGATCCTTTCAAAAACCTCAAAGACCTAGCCCCTTCTTAGCTACTTATAACCCCCTCACCCTTTTACATTTTTTTTTAAAATCAGGTTAAGACCACATCATCAGTAATTATCCAAAAGTGTAACATACCATTCTCTTTCAAGAATTTAAGGGCATCTGAATATCCTTGCTCACAGATCTCTCCTAGTACCTGCAAGCATAGGGTAAATGAGTTAGACAAATAAAAGGAGATTCAACTTAAGATCAACAGTTTGCAGAATAAAAAAAAAAACAAAAAAAACCCCACCACACCACACTTCCATCTACCCTCCATTCTTGTAAGAAAAATTTACATTAGCAATTGCTATAATTCAACAGATTCAGGTTAATATGCCTACTGTGATAATGCATACATGATCATGAGTACGTGAACTATTCTTTCAGCTATTACAGATGCACTGAATTATTCACCTAAAAGGACAGCGCTCTAACAGTTTGCAAGAATTTCTACCCCTTTTGTTCCTTTGACTAGCCTTTCAGCAGATACAAGCAACAATGAGACAGGGTGGCTTGGAGTATGCCAATTCCCCTCCTTCCCTCCCAGTGCTTCCCACTTCCGAAAACTATAAAAAGTCAGTTGTGCAATTCTCATGCTCAAACTCAGACTTAGTCTTTCATATGAAAACATCTTTCACCAGATGCAACACCAGCTCACCTACACAGCAGTCCTAGACAAAAAAAAAAAAAAACAACTACAAAAAAATTAAAGCCTACATAAGTAGAATTTAACATTTTTCTTCAAGTGGTCAAAAAGCCCTCAATTAAAAAAAAAATACATCTGTAGCAGTCAGGAACATTACTTCTTCTCTGCAGTATATCCCAAGCCAACTGACAAAGTCTGTTTTCATTTTTCCAGCTTCCACAACAGCAATTCAAGAGCATTTCCCTCATCAGATCTGCAATTAACAGCACTTAGCAAAGTTTAAAGACAAATTGCCTGTGTGAAGTATTACTTGAGAACTTTACAAAACCATAAAGCTTTAGAACTTCAAAGTTCTGAAGCACCTGGTTAGCAGGTAAACATGAAAGGACTACAAACTGACAGTTATTAATTTACCAATGTTGATTTTAGGATAGAATCCCATGCTAATTCCCAAATAAATACTAAAAGCCAATAGCAGGACATGCATTTCTAGCCTGAGAGAGACTAAAAATAAGGAGAATGAAGACAAACTATGAAAGAAAAAAACAGGAACAAGAAGAGAAATGTCACCAGAAAAGTTTGTATGACTAGATAAAACGCTAAGATTGTTGTAGCTTTCTGCAAAAGGAAGGCTTTTATATGGAAAGGTATTTTAGTAATGACATGAAGGCAGTGACTTACCTTAGGTTCTGGTGGAAAGAGAGCTTGCGTTAAACGATAAAGGTTCCCCAAACTAAGCTGAATGCTGGTGTTGGTCACATTCATTTCATGAAAGTTGGCAGAATTCCCCTTTGGACAGATATCACACTCCCCAGCGAAAGGCGAAACCGTGATGGTATTTTTGGATTCATAGTGAGGTAAGTTGTCACTGATTCCTCCATCCACGTAGCGCTACAAAAATTAACAGAAATAAGAAGTCTCAAAGGCTGAAAATGTTTAACTAGCAGACTTCCCATGCGAGAATTAAATAGCATTTAAGACTGTAACACAACTGCGTCTGCCTATGCTCCCAGGCTAAACATTTTGAGTAGCATGCTTTGTCCTGTAATGCCAGTTAACAACATTCCAACATACTCTTCTAGAGCAGCCTGTTCCTACCTGTCAGCTTTCTTGAATGCTCTTTAGACCCAGCAGCTACTGAGAAACTTCCTATAGGTATATAATGCAATCACTGAAGTACATGTGCAATCACCAAGTTCTTTGTGGAAGTACCAAGTACAATACAACAGGTTTGGCAAAGGAGGAGCCATAGCACACAGCCTTCTTGTGAAATTATTAAAAGGTGGAAGTACGCATCTGAGTCACTGTTCTACAGAGGTAAATGGTTTTAATTATTTGGAGTTTCTGTCTATCTGTTCCCCCTACTAATTTTTTAATCTAAAACCATTGCTGCGTTTGAAAGGGGTAAAAACAACCCAGACAAAACCCACCACATCCAAAAGCTTCACAACTGGCAGTTAGATATACCTATTGAAAGTTATCCTTAAGTCTTTGTTTTAAAGTGCACATGCATGAAGCACCAAGCCAGTAAACAGCAAGATGATATGAAGTCTACATACTTGACATTCTACTGTGTTTTAAGCCCTACAGGAGTCATGCCAAGCATATGCAATGGTGGTATTCTTACCCCGTTACATCAAAAATGCCTCCTAAGCGTGAAAATCATATCAAAATAACTGCAAAGATCAAAAGGATACAATGATTCCTTCCTTCCCCTTCCCTCAAAATAGGACCAAATAAAGCATCACTTGTGTGTTTTTGTACTCTGAACTAAGCCTTTTAAAATAACATTGTTGTCTGGTGACAAGAACTGAATAGCCAGATTAGCCTGGATCCACCTAAACCTTGGATTCAGTCCAACGTCCTGTTTTCATAACACCTTTAATCTGGAAGAGTTTAAGGAGACGTACAAGGTTTAGAAGTACAGATAAAGAGAAATCCCTATACAGTTCTAATCACTTTTGCTTAAATTTCAGCATGAAGAAGAAATACATCTCATGTCTATCCTTGACCTTTTAGCCCTTGCAAATTGCCCTGAGAACAGTAATCAACCACCGTTAAAGATGTTTTGGGTTTTCTTTCAGTATCTTCCCCTCTCCTTGTGTAAGGAGAGCCAAAGTTGGAAGGAATGCAAATGCAAGCTAATACAGTACTGTAACAAAAAGCCATGAATGTCACTGCCTTGACTTGAAATGCACGTCTGCTTCCAGACCTATTAATCAAACAGCTGCAATAAACTATACTAATTTTTCTGCAGTGGTTGCCCCGTTCACAGGGCATTTTAGAAAACCCAGTATAGCCGTGAAGCATTAAGAGGTTTTGTAACCAACAGTTCCTGTGAAGTAATATAACAGACTAATATACCAATGCTTTACCTTTAAAAAGCAACCTTACACTGAATACAAATGACAGAAGACATTAAAAAGCTTTTATATCTGACTGAACATGGAACTTTAATCCAGTTTTAAGGCAGATGTACCTACAGCAAGAACAAAGATATACAATAAACTATCTTAAAAGATTTTTTTTTTTAAACAAACAAGTGACACTTCCTATAAATTTGTGCAGGTGAATGAGCACCACTTTCTTCAATAAATATTTCTCCTTAAGTTAAATACTTGCTAGCTTAGAATACTCTCTTAATTACTGCATCAGCAAGCAAGAAATTTGAGAGACACCATGCATGTGTGTGTTTTGCAGGGTGGAGAAGAAATATACGTAACAGATCTTCCACACATTTAGTATTTCCTTGCTTTTTTGAAAAGTTGTAACATACAACTACAGTACTAGAAGCTATGATGAAGGTTATTTACTTTACAGTAGAGTAACAAAAAAATATACATACATTGTCTCTTAATGCTTTCAGAATAGCCAGAACTATTTTTAGATCTTAACAACAGAGACTTACCACACCTCTAAATGACGGTGGAATTAGGCCACAATAAATAGGGACAAATGAACTACAGATCAAAGCCTGTTGGAAAATGAGACCATGTAAATCAAATGGTAACTCTTACATTATTTAAATTATCATTTATCTTTATCTCTTTAGATGTTAGCAAAAACAACTGAGCAAGCAACCAAAAAAATCCCCAGCAAGTACACTAGAATAAAAAGATATGTAAAAAATAGGGTATTATCAAGCATTATTTTAAACAGGATGAGGGTATTCTAAATTTCCTTTTTAGAACATAACCACACTTCATCTAAAAACATTATAAGACTCACTAAAAGACCATTTCTGGAAATGCTAAGTAGCAAGGAAAAGTTTATGATCATTCACTCAAGCTACACATTTTCTGAGTAACCAAACTAACTGAGGACACAAATATCAACATTCTGGGATCATATTAAACTAGCTTTGTAACTGATATTAAGAAACTTAAAAAGCTAATTTTGACTGTTTCTTGATCACTGCTTTTATAAGAATGACCTTAAAAAAAATTCTTATTCATGAAGGTTATAGTTTCATTAGATTCACTGCACTTCAAAGGCATATATCCTTTTTAAGACTGATCCCTCGCACCTACTCACTAAACCAGTTTGCAGATACATTGACTGGGAAAACTAGTAAGTGAATTTAGAGTAATGAAGTTTGAATTCAACTTTAAAATACTGTCAAAATCATAATATCCTAAAATGTTTAAAATGGAAATCCATTCCATGGATGACATTAAATGGACTTAGGATTACAGAAACTTTTTAAAGTTGCCAAAAATAAACATACCTGGACAACTTCTTCTTTAGAGTTAAAATTAGATATCAGTGCATTTTTGCCATCTGATACTCTGGTTAGTGAAATACACAGTCTGCCCGATGACAACTGGTGAGTGTTTTCTGGAAGATTTCTCATCAGTCCATCTCTTATTATTTTTATCATATTAAAGGAAGGATGAAGAGGACCAAGATTTCGCTTTCTAGCTTCTTTGGCTAATGCCAGAACATCTGCACAAGCTTGAGCTGAAAATAAAATGCATTTAATTTAAGAACAGAAGATACGTCAAAACCAAAAAACCCCACACTTCCAATAACAAAGCTGTCTAGAGGTCCAACTTTTCTCTCCGATTGCTAGCGTGAAAATTCAAGAGCTTTTTAACAGACAATATAACTGTCCACTGACATTTAACAGAGTTTAGGAGTTTTTTGAGGAAAAAAGTCACTTCAGAATTTCAAATAGAACTCCTAGTGAAGACCCAGCCACTAAATTACTTATGTATTATTTATATGTAGGCTGCAGGTGTGAAATACCCATATAAGATGCTTCCATCAGGAATTGTTCATTCCAAACCCACATTCTTTAAGAAAAAAACAAAGATAAGTGACCTTCTGTAAGCACGTATGCATAGACATACTCCATATGCAACATCCATAAGAACCTACAGCGTATGATGCACAGATTTAAGGTCCACAGTATGTCTGCAGAAGAAGGTAAGCACCTGCGTTCATCATGGCCAGTAACACTTGTTGGACCTTAACCAAAATTAAGGTTTCAGGGCACCATTTACCTTCATTATATATAAACACAATAAAGGGAACACGAAATGTGAACGTACAGCATGGAACATCAGGAAGGAAATTTTTAAAGCAATGCGTAAGGAATGTGGAAGAGAACTGTAACACTTCTCACACGAGTCTCCCCCTAAATAGGTGTATTTTTACCAATACATAACAGACAATATTTTTTTCTCCAATTAAATCAGCATTTGGGAACTAGATCAAACCACTACAGAAGACACAACTGTTCCCAGAGAACACTGAAATAATTTTAATGACATACCCAGTCATAGTAAGAACAGCAGCTCATCCACCTGCAATGTTTTGTTTGAATTTTTGATGTCATGTTTCTCCAGGGCATACTTTGAGGAAATTGCCTGATAAGCTCCTCAACTTGGTAGAGGAAAGGGGGTGGGGAGGAAGGTCAAAGTAACAGGTTATTAACCTGAGTGATATGCTACAAGGTCATCTAAAAATATTTTCAGAACTTGCATATTTTAAGTTACACAGACCTTTTTTTGAATAGATAGGATTTAACTTACCAAGTTAAATGTGAACACTGCACTGGAAACAACTCCACTTACGCCTCTGAGGTCAGATTAATTTCCAAAAATATTATCTTTCTACAATGTTATTTTTCCCTCTTCAGACAGCAATACCTAACCCTTTCTCATTCTTGGCACAGTAAACCAAGAGTCTATGTTCAAAAGACTATCTCTCAAAAACCCTGAGGTATCAGACATACACCATTTTTACCACTACAAGCTTTTTCATTCCACCCTCACAGAGTGAAACCTTGGGCCATCAATCCACTGATACCAGTAGCCTGACCCCACCTCCCACCCTAGAAGGCAGCGAACAATTTAGACACAGCTCACTGTTCGTGGTCAAATACATGCTTGTGTTAGTAAAGCACATTTTACATGCAATTAAAAAAATGGCACAAGTCACATTCTGGCAAGTGAAGAAGTTACTTCCAGAAGCAGTTATGTTGGCAGTTTTAGCCATTCTATTTTTCATGCACTCAGATGCAAATTACCCCCCCCCCCTTTTTTTTTAATAAACTAATTTAGCAACGTTCAGTTTTCTAAACTTTCTAAAGAGAGAAACCAGGCACGTTGCAGGAGTCTGAGAACCGAACTACCAGAACTCTGTCCAGGAACAGCAGTCTTTCTGCATGCATTAACTTCCTTTTGCAAAATAAGTACATTTTTGAAAGCTTATGCACCAAGCAAATAAACTGCTTGTTCTAAAAATCAGACCAAGAACACTGGGTGCATAATACATGAGCAAACAAATATACACACGATCACTTCTCTGCCAGGTCTTGACCCTGTTTTTCTAGCTAGCATCCTGCCAAATTTGAAGCTCAAGCTATTACTTAAGTTTGAAGCACGGTAACATCTTCGCTCACTTTCACTGCAGGCCTGTTTCTGCAGAAAAAATAAAGTCAACCAGTGTCCTCTACTAACCTGGTGTTGCGATTATTTACCTCTCACCGTAAAAAATGTCAGGCAATATCAGCGCACTTTACATACCCCATTAAAGGGCTGCAAAACTGATGACCTCTAACAGTTTAGATTTGAACTCCTCTCATTTCAACTTCCTTTCAGAAAATAACGGTCCATGAAAACTAAATTTGATTTCACAGTTTACCCATCTCTTCCACATACACTAATGTCTACATTTGAGGCAGCCCACATGGAAAAAAAATAAGAAAAAAACAACTTTACATATTTCATTTTTTGTAACCTATTTTAAATACAAGAAGGGGCCCTAAGAAAAAAAAAAAAATAAAAAAATGTTGTGCCTACCCAAGAGTATGTGCTATTAAAACACTGAAAATTTAAAAAGCTGTTCATTATTAACTCAACAGACTTCAAAGTATTCCAACTTCTTTTCCTTCTCCATTCCTTCCTCAACAGGACTAAAATACAGTTACCCCTTAGGCTGGTGTATTCCAAAATGGGAGCTTCGCAGAAAGGGACAGAGGGCTAGAGCTCAAGTCAGACTGGGATTTTAGAACTTGATACATGCTTTATCTTTTGAAATGCAAGAGAGCTAAAAAATTAATGTTTGTATTAAGTGTGAACTGTTTCTAGTTATATTTCTATACACCTAGTTATATTTCTGCGTTCCTATTTTTAATGGTTGTTTCAATGGTTGTTGTGGTTTAACCTGGCAGGCAGCTAAGGACCACACAGCTGTTCGCTCACACCCCCAGTGGGACTGGGGAGAGAATCGGGGAAAAAAGTGAAACTCGTGGGCTGAGATAAAAACAATTTAATAGGACAGAAAAGAAAGGGAAAATAATAACAATGATAAAAGAATCTACAAAACAAGCGATGCACAATGCAACTGCTCACCACCCGCTGACCGATGTCCAGCCAGTTCCCGAGCAGCAGCTGCACCACCACCCCCCCCAGCCAACTCCCCCTAGCTGTTTTTGTTCAGCATGGTATCATATGGTATGCAATATCCCTTTGGCCACTTTGGGTCAGCTGTCCTGGCTGTGTCCCCTCCCAGCTTCTTACGCACCTTCAGGCTCCTCACTGGCAGGGTGGTACGAGAAGCTGAAAAAGTCCTTGCCTAGAGTAAGCCCTGCTCAGCAACAACTAAAGCATCAGGGAGTTATCAACATTATTCTCACCCCAAATCCAAAACACAGCACTAGGCCAGCGACTAGGAAGAAAAATAACTCTATCCCAGCCAAAACCAGGGCAGTCATTAAGTAACTATTAATTTGTTTCCCACAGAGTAAAACCTGACATTGTATTTACAGCCCCCACCAAACCTGTTCTCTCTATTGCCCCACTAGAATGGATGACCACATCACCACCGAAATACCAGATCTCCAAGATATCCATGGGGAAGATCCAAAAGGAGTGCACCTTAACAGTTCCAGTTTGGAATAGCCTGGAATGCACTTCATCCTCAGAAGAACAGTCACCTCTAAGCTTCTCACTCTACCTTCCCCCAAATTCAATGAGGGAAACTTCTTCCTCAGTCTGGAGAAGTACACTTTTCCCCCTCCCTCCTTTTCAATGGCTAATATTTACATTTATTCGAACTTGAAGTTCTACAGACTCACCGTTTGCCTAACCAAAAGGTACCATGAAGCACAAAGACAACGCTTTATTGAAAACATCCGGCTACAAACTGTAAGAGATTAAATAGGCATCTCAATTTCAGTCAAAACCCCTGTTCATATATATACATACACGCTCAGAGTTTTATGTGCACCAACAAGCGCACTAATTCAGGTCTGGGTCCAGTCAAGTCTTGAACACCACCCTCATGGTAATTTTCTTTTCCTTATACCTAATCAGAATTTGCCACGTTCCAGCTTGTGTCTGCTGCCTCTCATCCTTCCACTACCCACCTCTGAGGAGAGTCTGGCTCTGTCTTCCCACAGTGAAATGTAACTGTGAAAGCACGTGGGACTTATAACCACAACTGCAGAAATAACAAATACTGCATATTAAGGTATATCAATGTAAGGGAGGCATAAAACATAAACTAATGAAATATATCAAATTATTATACCACACAGCATTTCTTTAGAGCTTATTTACAATCCTCTGCTTTTACACAAGCTCACAAAAAATTAACAGCTAAAAAGATAAAAAATTAACATGAGAATGCCTTCTTAGCTTGATGAATTTACGATTCACAGATTTTAGGATGTGGCTGGTTTTGAACTGTCTTCCAACATTCCCAAGTGGCTTTTTTTATTTTATTTTTTTTTTAAAGTTTCCAGAAGAAATACACTTGCCCGTGAAATATAATACCTTGGGCAGTGATCATACACATTCTAGCTATTCCACTAGAGAAAAGCAAAAATCTCAGTTGACATACAAGAAGGGAAAAACAAAGGAATAATTTGAAGTCTGCAAGTCTCAATTATTGAAATAAAATGCTAAAAATTTTAAAAAGCTGTTACTAACACATACTTTCAGGTAAACAATATACTTTTTTTGTGCTTAAGAGCACTTCAAATATTTAAAGCAGCTTCCTTCTTAAATCATTTACAATGACTTAAGACTTGAAATTGGATACATTCTAAAAATAGTTACTGTGAATAAATACAATTTGTTTTAAAAGCTGATATTAGGCTCATAACAACTCAAGTGTGTTATGTTAGGAAATTACAGCAAAATTAAATTTAAAAGCTTAAGTAGCACAAGTTATGGCTGAAGCTTTGAAGAAATTAAGCACACGTGACAGAGATCAGTGCCTAAGCAGTAGGGACAAGCATTTCACAGCATTACTCTCTTGCACATACAGGGAACTGCTGTTTGTTTTAGTCAGTGAATCGTTCCCTCAGAAATTTAAAAGCAAAACCCAAACCCTGTCCAAAATCAAAATAAGCACTCCCTGTTTTCCTCCTTCATCTATAAGTAAGATGAAATGTGAATTTACAAAAACTTCTAGTTCTAAACCTGTTGAGAGTACCATTAACAAAAACAATCAGTAGAGTCATGCACTAGACAAGCTTTTATTTAGTGGATTTCTTTGGTTTAAAACTATTTTCAGATTTCCAGATATTTCATACACTTTTTTAACTGCATTCTAGTCACTGTCCTAAACACCTTGATACTTTACTTGTATCAAGCTTGCTTTAACAACTAGCATGTCTAATTCACTAGATTAAACGTCTGTCTGGGTTTTCACGTGCCCTACATAGGCAAAAGTAAGGTATACTTTTCCTACTGCTAGAAAATAAGGGCTTATTGCACAAGAAACACTATATTTAGTTGCAAACTAACTTCCTTTATCGGTATAAATACAAAACAAGATTAAGTCTATTACTTAAATCACAATTAAAATCAGTGATTTTAATCAATCCACCGTTTCTAATCATATGCCTAAGTGACCTATGCAACATACACTGCGCGCAGATTAAAGAGGAAAAGCATGTTAAAGCTAACCTAAGCCCTGACCTTAACTCTCTCGGCCTCACCCCCACAACGAAGAAGCTTTAGAGGAAGCGAGTTAAAGCTAACTGAAACTTCACGCGCAAAGGTAACTGCGGAAGAGACGCATCACGTCCCAGTAAAGTGTAGCTATCTTGTTTCAAACTGATGACAGGGTTAGTCTGCTTGTTTTGAAGGG
>NW_009258671.1:7023190-7055449 GCF_000687185.1 Egretta garzetta | reverse complement strand
CCTCTTCCAGCTGCCGCGGGGTAGCGGGACGGGGCAGAGCTCTGCAGCCCGGGCGGGCGGCGCAAGGCGCGGGTTTAGCAATCGCCCCGATTATCCAAGGCTCAGAGGAACGTATCACGCCAGCGGGCACAGTCACTTGTGTTTCGTGACCTGCTGTAAGAGCAAGCGCTGTTCAGTAATCCTGCAGTAAACTTTTAAGAGAAGCAAATTCATGATGATAATACTAGGCTTATGAAGGGGAGATGATAGAATAATCTGCTCTTTTCTGAGTAGCTCAAACCACAAACTTGCACAATTCCATGTCCATGTTCTGCCAATGCTTTACAGACAGAAGTATGAACGAAGCAGCTTAATGCCATTGGAATTCTAAAATGGTCCGTCAAAACCAGGCACCAGACCTCAAGGTCTCATAACGGCATCTTTAAGCACCTGAAGTCCTGCAAAAAATCTGTAGCACACGGATTGAGTGATTGGTACCAACTGATTACTGTGATCACTTGCAGTTGTCTTTGCAGAACTGCTTAATGAAGTGCTGCATCGCAATGTCTAACTTAGTTGCAAACAGGCACATAAGTTTACTAGCCCAGCACTGTGCGAGATCTGTCTATCTGCTACGCAATACGCCTGTAGAAAGAAGGTGCTGTGTTGGTGTCAACCAGCCCTTACTCTTGTCTGCATCAGTGTTTCAATACCATCACGCTTTCAGCTGAAAATAGTCGGCAGGCTGTTTTCCTCACCACTGGTTCGGGTATTTGTGTGGAGTGCTGCGCTGCAGGCCAGAGATGGGCCCTAAATGTTTCTTTGCTCAAGTCCTCTGGAAGTCTTAAATGCATCTGAACATGTCCAGGCAGGGTTTAGCTCCCTGTAAGAGGTGCCGGTTTCCTCTAAAAGTTGTAAAAGGAACTGGTGTTTGTATGTGACTCCTCTCCACCACCACAAATCCAGAGTTTCCATTATACTCCCACTGTAATGCTGGTGGGAGATTGAGTGGCTCAGAAGGGAATTCACAACAATTACCTTGCCCTGCAGGGAGCTCCCCAGAGCTGGACTATGAAAAAAGCCAAGAGAACAGCATGTCTGAAATCCCCTAGGATTTAATTGCCTCACTCAGGGCTGCAGAAAGCCTCTTTAGCTACTTGCATGCACCATCATATCCTAACAATGGGATTGAAAAACATCTCACAAGAGTCCAAGAGGAGCTCATACTTTCCAAATACACCCAGGAGATGATCTGTTGCGCAGTTTTTTATTTATAAAAAGCATACTGCCAGGAAGAGAGCACAGGATCAAACTCTTTTTCAGTGAGTGTGCTTGAAGCCATACTGAGCAATCACTAGACAGGTTTACCAGGGAGATTTTGAACAAGCCTCAGACAAAACACCGTGATGAGAAACTCGGGATTCTGTCTCTAAGTGAGCACCACAAGCACTGGGCCATACTTGCAGTTTTCCCACCTCTAACTTAGGTCTCTAGCCACCTCTGTCTTGTTGGGCCATGCATCTTCATCCATTCATTGTCTCACCATATCAATGAGCAGAGCAGAGAACGTCCTCATCCCAACCCTGTCTGTTATTTAGGCACTTCCCTTCATTTAGGGAAGAGGAAGGTGCGAGACTGAACCCATTTCAGTCCACAGGGAAGGAAGGAGCTGAAAAGGGATGTGAAACCACTTCCCACGCTTCCTAGAAGAGTCCTATTTCATTAGAAAGGTCACTGTGGCCCCTACCCTTTTCCATTCTCTTCTAAAGGAAAGGGACAGCTCTGCTATATTTTGTGTTGTCTCCGTGTACGCTCTCACGCTATTTACTCAGAGCTTAAGTGTAGGAGAGTACCATTTCTTAATCCATGCTTTTGGAAAAGAGCCACTGAGGCGTTCAGAGAGCGACATTTCTGAACATCTGCAGAAATGTGACAGGGAGAGCCAATTAAATGGCATGGGAGCAGGGGATTTTCAGAGCATTATCCCATCAATAGGTTTTTCAGGGCTAATCTCAGTTTTGCTGGTAGAGATCAACTCCATTTAAAAAATAATTCTTATCCCCAAACTGTCACTAGAAGGCAGCTCCTGAGCCTCATTTCTTTAATAGTTAGAAGGAGTCTTATCTTTACCATAAACAGATACATGGCCAGTTCATAACCATCTGCTCTTCTACTTTGTCCTTTTACATTAGTAAAAATGTTGCTGACAATGTTTGGAGCGATACGCCTTATTCCCTCTAGCCCTCATTCTGTGATACGCGGGGAGCTGAGCTCCTCTAGCCTCCTCTCATGAGAAAGGTGCTAGAGATCCTCCCCGACCAGTACTGCAACCAGTCCTTCAGATGGGGTTTCACTAGAGCCTTACGCAGTCTTTGCTAGGGAAGCTGAGTCACTGATTCTGGTTACTTATATTATGATCAGCTGATTAATCCAGGTCCTTCCCCATCTCAGCTTAGATATTTTTTTTTTAAATATTGTGATTCCCCAGCACATGACACCAAGTTTGCTCGCCAACACTGCACTCCCCTTCCTGCGTATGCCTGCTTTTTCAGTACCCATTTTTATCTCTTTGATCTGCTCCCTAACAGATCTTGCAATTTCTTCACTACGTTATCTCCAATTTAGCAAATAGCTTCTCATGCCAAAAAAAAAAAAAAAAAAAAAAAAAAAAAAAAATGAAAAAAAACCACCCCACAACCAAGCAAAAAAACCTCCAAACGACAATAATTTTTTTATGTATTTAGGTCACACAGAACTGCAGAGGGAGACGTCTTTCTACCCTTGCAGATTTATTCCAGGCTCAAGACCCCAGATTGTCCTTAAAAATAGAATTATTTAGGAGTTCAGTCTGCGGTGGAGTGGTGTCAACAGAAGAAAAAAAAAAAAAAAAAAAAGAAAATCAGCTGAGGTACATATGGACAGGATGGATCCCATTTCCCTTCCCTGGAAAAGCAGCTGTCTCATCAAAAAGGTAGATTAGTTTGACACACTGAACCTTTGGCTAATCACTGGCCATGTCATCTCCCTTTTATCTCCAGGCCTATAAAGATAATTGTCCTTCCTCCCAAAATCTATTCAAATCCCTTCTTTTTCTTTCCTTTTTTTTTTTTTCCCCTTCACATTTTTCAGTTTATTTGTTTAATTCTGATTACAGTTTTATCTGCCTTGCACATAGCTGTTTAGGATAAAGATCCTGGAGTTAGCTCTAAAATCTGGGACATCTGAAAAAGCTGTTGCAACCTCATCACAAGCAGCCAACTAACCCTACTGTGGTTGTACAATGTGCAGTTTCAAGATTGCCCCATTTATCTCAAGTATCACTATATACTATATACTGCGATCTGGGTTGCAGACAAATCCTAAATCTTTTGCTGAATCCAGTCCATAATAATTTCCTCATAACTCCAGGATATGAAGTAAGGCCTGAAAGGCCACGTGGTGGAAACCAGATAGAATTTGATGGGGGTACAATCTACCAGGAAACCTGCATGCAGCTTACAAACTTCTGTAAACAGGTATCAACCCAACCCAATATCTGGCATGTAGATTCAACAGGCGTGCCATCTGCCCATCTTTTAACCACCTTCTGCCTTAATCCTTTCCATTTAGCTACCGTGTTAATTATGATAAAGCGTGCCATTTTCCCAAGATACAGATTAAATCAAATCTGTCAGAAGAGAAGAGAGAAACTAATAGTGCATTCATAAAGGGTCTTTAGCTCCTTAGAAGAAAGGTACCGTTTAAGTACTAGGTTTGCTGAAGGCATATAATTCATAGGAAAAGGAACCACATAGGATAGAGCGCCAACAGGAGGTAACAGGAGCACTAGTGGACAGGTGGCAAGTCATCAGGTCTGAGATCTTGGCCAGGCTCAAAGATCTAATGAGAATTTCTGTCCAGTAATACACACGCCATTGCTCCAGCTCCTTCAGCTAATACCACTCTGGGTTGGATAACCTGGTGTGGGGTAATTGCCCAGACAGATTGAAGAGCTATGTCTTGTGCTTTTTCAGACTGAACTTCCAATTCGATGTTGGGTTCATGACACCAATAACACTGTTCCAGTGGTATCTCCCTCTAGATAAGGCACAGGTATTCGTCAAAGATATCTGAAATACAAGAACTCAAGAATCTGATCTCAATAGAGGATGTAAAATAAGAGGAGAAGTTGGGGTACAGAACTATACAACCATACAGCATTCTCAGGGGTTATTATATGAACATTCACATCTAGACTAACAGGTCATGGTCCCACCATGCAATCTGTCCATGTAAACAATTCCATTTCCCCTGTAGTTAATATTTTGGGAGAGATACTATCAGGAAGAATTCAGTCCTCACCTTCTTTATTATTAATACTACTGTGTAATACAGTAACCTCAGCTCCAGTATCCACCAGAGCTAACACATGTAAAATCCCCTCAGACCACCACTCTATAGTTAAAGGAACGTAGGAGTGCTGGTCCACCTCATGGTAAGAGGCTACACTGGTGGTAATTCTGGGGGACCTGCCAAAGCTTCACTTCTGCTGTTTTGGCATTTGCCAGGTAGTGCCTTGCCTTGAGGTGGCAGGCAGGGGTGGAGGGTGGGTGTGGACTTGGTGGTAGGGCCAGGGGTGGTTGGCTTTTTTGCGTAGGCACTAACTTCTGCCATCAGTGAAACTTCTGATGTTGTAATCCCATTTATTTCTGATCGTGGGACACCAGCTTGTACAAGACCATTCCACATTTGTTTCCTTGTCACCCGTGATGTAACTCCTTTCTGTTTTGCCGGCTTTCCTTTATTCACCACCCGCACAGATGCTCCCAAAATTACAGCCCCAATTTCCCTCAAGGTATTTGCTAGGGCACCTACGTTACCAGTAGCATTTGTGACTGCTGGTATAATCAAGGGGTTTAGTGAGGCAGGCGCTCCTCTCAAACGCTGCATTTTGATACTTCTTGTTACTGCTACCCTGTCCGGATTGAATCCCATAATCAACACATGAGACATTGCTGTTATCAAAATGTTCCCGGGCACATCAGAGTAAGATGATAAGCAGTACAGCAAGCAGCAAAAGTAAAAAGCGGCCACTAATGAGTACTACACTCTAACACAGTAAGGCAAGCAAACCCCATGGCAAACACAGAAGCCTGCCAATTAATAGCTAAACAGCAATAACAGCTATAAATTTGATCTAGCACATTCTAATCCAATCTGCCGTCATATGCACTGTCAACCGTTCTACAGTATCTTGCAGCCCATGGCACTGCTCTGCTTGAGCAGTAATTACTTCTTAGGTGATCGCCCTTGCATCTTGTAAGTCCCGACTTCCTTTTCCAATTCTCTCATTGTACTCCGTAATGCAACAACTTCATGGACAAGAGCACCAAGACCGGTAATTAATGACCATCCCAATCTCCCCACTAACTTGCAAGAAGAATCTGATGCTGCTTTTCCA
This sequence comes from Egretta garzetta, assembly GCF_000687185.1. Lineage (NCBI taxonomy): Eukaryota > Metazoa > Chordata > Aves > Pelecaniformes > Ardeidae > Egretta > Egretta garzetta. The sequence continues at coordinate 7,050,030 of NW_009258671.1, read as the reverse complement.
TGGCAATCCATGCATAGCCATTTCAATTGTTCGGGGGGTAACCACCGCCCTGTCATCTATTTCAGGCCATGCTTCCAGCAGAAAACCATGTAGCCAGGAAAGTGGCCACAGGGGTCCAGCACTCAGTACTGGGCCATCCCAGAATAGGGGGAGTCACCATTGTGGCCTCCCCAGTCCCCAGCTTTTTTGCCAGCCATGGCATAGCTGTTCCTGGATCCTGCTGACTATGCCAAATGTGTGGGTCGACACAGGCAGGATGCAGGAACAACCACAAAACCACGGATGAAATGCAAAGAGTAAATTTATTTTTGTTAGCTCACCAACTAGGAGAACTCTGAAGCAGCACCCGGGTAGAGGCACACAAGTGGGAACACAGGCACCACGGAGCTCAGTCCATGCTAGAGGATCTGCCTTTTTTGCTTGTTTATCAACGATTCACACAGGTGTAGTTTACCACTGTGCTTTGATCTTTCCCACAGCAGGGCAGGAATCTCAAGCATGTTAAATAGGGTGCCTCTAAGTCTATCACAGGCCTATGTTATCTTAACAGAGATGTTCTACTTGTCCAACACACAAGGCCAAACAACAATTAGTATGATATATGTGGTTTTCGACACCCCAGCCGCAAGTCACTTGAGCATGTTTACAATCCTCCTCACGAATCTTCCATTATTTTCCCACACCAGAGCAATACAAAATCTAAAAGCAGATATATATAGCAACCTCTGGAGTTTTCTGTAGGCTTTTGCCATCACCTTTTTTAAAGGAAAAAAAAAAATCAAGCATCTGTTTCACATGCCTTTTGCTAGGATCCAACACTAAGTCATGCTGTAGAGGTAGACCACTGTTTTCTCTGTAATATGGCTGAAGCCCGGGAGTAGTAGGGCCAGCTTTTGAAAAATCTCTTTACAGGCTCTGTTTCAAGCTGTATGCTCTTGGAAAACTGGGAACTTCATTTTGGAAGCTATATCAGAAGTACTTTTTCTGGTTACTTTGGCTGGTATTGTGTAATTGCTGAATCTCAAAACATATGGGAGGTCCTTAGCTCTAGATGCATCCCATGTCCTAAAAAATCTGTCTGTTGAAATGCTAATTCTGCTGCCAACCCTCACTCACTCCAAGTGATGTGGGAGGGAGAAATGTGGTAATACAAATTTAGAAAAGATAATACAAAACATGTGTTAACTAACAAAACATATCGAGCACATTTGCCTTTGACCAACTGGTTTGTAAACAGGTCTCTCTCAAGAACATAACACATTTTAAATGACAGCAGGTAGAGAAGAGTGTGGTACAAGGGGCACATGCTATGCAGCGTGCACTTGGCATTACCGTGCTGCCAGCAAGGCCCTAGTTCATAATAGCCTAATACTATTTCACATAAACATGGTACTTGTTCTATATATTTTCGCATTATTTTTGTTTCATCACTTTGTGGCCTGATACGTATGTGGCATGTATTGCAAAAGATCTCATACAGCTTTATATCTCCTACAGGTGAGATACAGCAATGACCATGCCCATGGCAAACTTAGGGTTTTTTTTTTTTTATTAATTACTTTTGAAGCATTTGTTATTTGTTGAGACAGAAAACTAAGAAAAAAGAGTATGGCTAACAAACCATGGGGGGAATTCAGATAGCCACCAGAGTTAGAATTTTCAAATTTTGTCTTGCAGAGCACAAGCTCCTTTTTCTGTTTGTAATGGGGCTACTGTTTTCTCTGTTAACCTGTGTCATGTCTACATTAACCATATTATTATGTTTATTTACAATTATGGATATTACTATATCTAGTAACTGCTGGGTGACAAATAATGTTGTATCTTAAAGACCTAATATCTTGTCATAAAAAGGCCTAATAATTAGCACCTTACAACAGCTGCTGAGACAGATTCTCAGCAAAGCCTCCTCCTTGGTCTTGACCTAAGAAAAGCCTTCAAACCCGTTATTGCTCTAAAGACTAGATAATTGTCTTCCCAACTCTAAGACCAATAATATTTAGGGAATTGTTCTAGAGACAGATATGTACATAAGGAACAATTTCTCTGTCAGAATATTTCCCAAGAGTTATGATGTATTTTGAATCTTGTCTTGCAGCACAATGATCCATCAGCCAGGAAATACACATGAAGATTATTTTATATTCACCTACTTACAGAGGTTCCCATTCTGCAGAGAAACTGTGGACACAGAAACAGCTGGTCCTTCATTCAGCACCCCTGAGAGGTAGAAAGTCATGAGATCATTGTGGAACTAACATTTGTAATAAAAGGAAGTAATTGCTTTTGTAAATAGTAACCAGTAAGCTGTTTAGCATGCATCAGCCCTTCTTAACACTTGAAAATGTGGTAAGAAATTCTGGAGAGGAGATTATGGAGCTGAACATAGGTGAAGATGCTGTCAGCAGATTGTGTGTGTGGGATATAAACATGCACTGTGCATAAATAAATGCACAGCAGATGCATTTGCACCCTTTGTTATAGTAGTCCTGGTTTCCTTGATTCTTCAAATATCAGGGATTAGAAATTCTTAGATTTTTTTCCTTCCAGTTGGAGAAGGGAAGAAAATTATACCAAACAGTTGCACCTTGCAGATGGCTAAACCAAGCCGCGGGCTGGATGACAGAACCACATAATGCCAGCAGAAAAGGAGCAGGGACTTCACAAGTGCCACAGAAGGTTGCCCAAAGGAGTTCACACAGTTCGTCTTGCAAAGCAAAAATTTCTAGTAAGCTTTTGGGCAACAATACCAACCTGAGCAGTCACTGCCAGCCCTCTGCCACCCTTGAATGTGCTCATACAAGCATGCATGCACAGTGGACCGGACGGAGGAACTATGCTGCCAGGAAATAACATTTTTTCCTCTGGGGTGTTTCTCAACTTAAACCATTCTGCTGCTGAGCAGCTAACCACCCATGGTGTCACCATGGACAAGTTTCCCTGCTGCTTATGCAAGCCAGGTGCCCTGGGGAAGGGCATTCACTGGCACGTAACAGAGTGCAAGGGGAGCTGAGGGACCAGGGTGGGAGGGGAGGCAGCCTAGGTGGGGGTGATGTACACTGTGTGCTGCACAGTGTTTAGGAACCTCTCTGTTCAAATGAGCTATATTGGGGATTTGAGGGACTTAATGAAAGTTATCCCTGTGTTGTGAAGATGTCAGACAACTGGCCAGTCGCCATTGGGTTCAGCTGCTCTAATTCTGTAGCCTCTAGGGAGTCTGCCTTTTCCCAAAAGGTCTCTGAGGACCCTGTTTGTGGAGCTGGAAGTTTGGAGCAGCTATTCCAGAATGTAGCTAGAGAAGAGTGGCTGAAAACAGAGCTGGCTACAGCTTCATCTACAAGCCAACCAGCTCTGCTACAGGAGTTGTCTTAAGTGACCTTCCTCAGCTTAGACCTCTGTTTTAATCATTGAATTATAGTGCAAGGAGGATGACTTGGGGAAGGCTCTTCGTCCTGTAGCTCTGCTTTAACAGGAATAGAGAACTTTTTGTTTATAGAGGAAGGATGTTATAAGGTCAGTGAGGAAGGCATCTAAGCTATGCATCTCTCATTGGCTTAAAGTAAACATCCGTCCTCATCATCCTCCTGTCAGTTATTTTAGGCAGCTAACTGTGCAAGGCCCTGGCTGTTGTGAATCCCATTTTGAAGAATTTGCCATTCTTCCCTAGTGTTGCACAGGGAATTTAGGCACAGCCTTAACTCTAGGCTGTAAATTCTATCCCAGGAGATCAAGTGTTTCAAGACAGCTGTTGAAATGGTGAATACAACAATGCCTAATTCCTTTTGTTGGTCCAATTACCAAATCATTTTCATCTAGATGGCACTAGATATGATCTAATTGTTTAGTAGGCAAATAATCTATACAGCAGAAAACGTGAACCTGTTAAGCTCCCCACTTAACCAGGAATCCTACAGAAGTTCACAACCAACAAGAATATTACTGTAGACTTCCAGTTTCACCAGTTGTTTAAATGCCATTATAAATCAACAGCTCCCTATCTACTGGTATTAGGATTTAAAAATAAATGCCAGGTCCAGATCTTCAGTTGCTGCAAATCATTGTATTCACATTTCAGATCTGCTGGTGAATTCATATTTAGTTTTAGAAATCAGTAAACTGTTCTGCTTGAATAACACTTCTACTTTGAGTGGTCCCCCTTACTTCAGTGATGCTTTTCAGTGAGAAAAATAGTATAAAATTTGTACCAGAAAGAAAGCGTTGTTCTACACCCATAAAATAGGACAGCAGTGATTAATTGAAAGGAGGCATGCCGCCTGTGTGGTATGGCTGCCTGAACTTCAGTTGAGGAGCGGGAATAATTAGAAGAGAGGCTGCATGTGGTTGTGGTATGGTTTGAGGTGAGGAGGGAGCTGTGATCCTGAGCAAGCATGCTCCTGGGTGGTGAATGACAGGATGGGGACTGCTGCCATTCTCTTCTCCCGCTAAAACATGTCCAGAGAAGGGGGGTCTAGCTCCATCTCTGAACAAAACAGTAAAGAGGAGGAACAAAGGTAGGGGCAGACAGTGAGAGCAGAAATTAAGCACATCTATGTAGTCATATTAGTTGTCTTCTACATGTACAATGCTGAGAAGTTGCCCAATGTCTCCAGACGATGATTAGTATGCTCAGACCAACACAACTCCTTATCAATTTTGAAACAGTTGCATGAAAATGAATTTCTCATAGTACACTCAAACTCACACTCCAATCTTACAGTGAAGATCACAGTGATAAGTGAGGTCAGTGAAGGTCTTTCCTTTGACTAGAGGCCCTGAAGTACCTCCTTTGAGCATGGGCATGAGGCTTTGGAGAATTAAGGCCTGGGTTTCACACAACAGTGTAGGATGTGATGGTGAAGGAACAGTTAAAGAACCATCTCTCTACAAAGTAAGCATTTGTCAGGACTTACCACTTCTCTCACTATGGTGCAACAATCACACAAGCGACTCAGCAGAACAAATTCATGATGGATTTGAGAGCACATAAGATGACAATTGAAGGATAGATTCCCCCCCTTCAGCCAGTATTGTTTATAATGAAAATGTAACCAGGGTTCCTTCTTCAGCTAGAGACAATTTGCATAAGCAACGTTAGCATCACAGTCTGCATCATTTGCAAAACTCCTGTTGGCCTCTACAGGAAGAGACTGGAGGCCTCATTTAAGACACCATGGTGACCAAAGTTGTCTAAATTGCAGCCCATCCCAAGATTCGTCTGCTAAAATACAAGTATCTCATTTCCCTGTTATAACTGGATTGTTCTGAAACGAACTGATGTAGCTCATCCAGGAATTTGACATTGTATGTAGAGTGAGTTCATTTTAGAGTTATTTTTATAGGTCAGCGCTGACTGCTACCAATTTTTTTGATGTTGTTTCTCAAGAAAAGATTGTGTGCACATTCTCATTGTATGTTTGCTGTTTTTCTAATTCTGAGTCAGTTCAGTCAAATTCAAACTACAGGGCTCATTGTCTACTGTTAAATGAATAGCCCATAGCACTACACATTTCATAATACAGATTTTACTTTGATAAGCATATATGTTCAGAATTTGCCATTAGAGAAATAAATTCATACAAAGAGTTCTGACTTTGAGTTTATGGTGCTTAGGGACATGGTTTAGTGGTGGGATGGCAGTGTTAGGTTAACGGTTGGACTTGATGATCTTAAAGGTCTTTTCCAACCTAAACGATTCTGTGATTCTATGACTAAATTCTTGAAGACTGAAGCAGATTTCCCAAACAAGCGCTGTCTGTTCATACACTGGGCTGATGCTCTGCTAAATTTTTGTTTCACTGCAGCATCTGATCTTCATTTAAATATTTGCTAGTTTCACATGAACCTTTCCCAAGCATGTTTTTCCTTTTGACCTGATATTCATATCTGATAAATCCTATTCTTGTATCAGCAAAAGACAAGCCAAAGAATGAGAACAGAATCAATACATCCTCTTGTAGCTGTTTTGTGCTCCATTTTTTATGATTCCTTCTTCTGAGAAAGTCTAGCATTTTCAACTATGATTGCATTCTGATATAGAATCTAAACCCAGTTTACTTTTCTTTTGCTATGAAGAAGAAAATAAGTAGTTATTTGGAAATAATGTGAACATTCAAATATTTCCTTTGAATAAGTGGTTTTGTTAATGTTAAATTATATTAACCAAATTAATATTAATATGGAGCTAAAACCAAATGAGTTTAACTATTTTACCTTACTGGAAGTAAATTGGTTATTAAAGTTAAATATAAGAGTTGAAGCAATTATTTTGTTCTTTTATCATTGAAAATTGCTGAAACTGTCACATTCCTGTGATTTATTATTTCCATGAGATTGAGTTTTCTGAAGGAAGAAACTGTTCTATGTTGTTTGTCTGTAATTTAGTTGGAACTGATATAAAACTTTATCTATTAATCCTTTGGCCAAACTTTAAATCACAGAAGTTTGAATAATATTCCTCTTTGATCTTCACTTGTGCTTATAGATAAGGCCAGTGTCAATTAAATGGAGAGCCGTATATAGGACATCGCAGCCTTTATTCACCTTAAACCAACTGTCCCTTCCTTCATCTAATAATAGATAGCCATTGGCATCTACAGATGCCCATTGTTTTCACAGTAGAAATATGTGAACGTATTCCTAGGACTTATGGTGGTTGCTTATCACTTCTGAGTCCCTTCTTTTGTAATGGTTGCTCTGCTCATTTTCTCAGTCAGATTTGCTCAAACGCCTCATATAGAGGGACACCCTATGTTCTGGGACCTTCCTCACTATTTTATCCTTATTTGTAAGATCTCTTAGTCTGAAATAAGTAATTATGCAGCTTATGGTGGGTGTTCCTTTGGACCAGGAGTACTGACATCTTTCCCAGTTCTGCTCTACTGCAAGACCAAGGACTCTTCCCTTCCTGATACTTCCATATTTCATGCCCCTTGTCCCACTCTCGATTTCCCTGTTCCTTCTTCCTCTGCTTCCACCTTTGTATGCTCTCCATCTCCCTTTCCTTCTCCTGCCACTTCTCTGATCCTAGTCTTAGCCAATTCAATTAGCTAAATTCAGAAAGACAAAAGTGAACAGTTTTCTGGTTTAGAAAGCTGAAATGGCTTCACAAGGGGCAGCTAAGCAAGTCCCAGAGACAGACTTTCCCTTCTTGGCAGGAGCCGGCTGGTGGATTGGCTCCATCTGTAGCCTAACTTCACCTTAAGATGGGGGTCAGTGCAGCGAGGCTGTGGGTGCTGAGGCACATTTGTAATCATCTCATCTTGTGACTTGTGGGCAGCCCCTGCTTCCCTCCCCTGGGTGTGTGAGGGAGAGGGCACAGCACAGGGCCAGCCAAACCTAGTTAGTGGGTCAGTCAGCTGCCTCCGGCATGGGAAGAGACTGACTTTCACCTCCTCCACTCTGTGCCATTCCCCCCAAAAACATGCCATGGAAACCAGGCTGCTGCTGTATATGCCTTCAGTTCTTTTAGAGGTCCCATCTTTTGCAGTTTCTGTCTCTGCTGTGACAAAGTGTCACCAAAGGGTGGGGTTTTTTTTGTCTCTCCTTGACTCCCGCTCTTATCTGCTCTCTGTATACCCCAGGCACAGATAGATGCCCCCTGATGTACTTCTGAGGTCTCTATGTGCACCTTCTGAGAAATGCTGCAGTGGACCACAGTGTTTACATTTTTAACCCTCTTAAGTTGTATACAAAACAGTAATTGTCACCTTCTCATGCCTTAAGTTCTTGCCCATGTACTAGGAAGGCACAAAATCCCTTTGTCCCCGTCCCTTCCCTAATCCATTATAATTTACTAATCTAGGCCACCGTGTTACACCACCACCCCATCCTCACCACTCCTCCCCTGTTTTCCAGCTGCTGAATGTTGACTTGCTGCAGGGAATTTGGCTGTGGAGTGATATGTCAGTTATGTTGTGAAACAACCAGACTCTGATCTTAATTCCCAGCTGGAACATTCAGAGAAACACTTAACTTTAGCCACAGCAGTAGATCTGGCCCTGACTTGTCATGTTGAATGAATTATATTACTCAAAAAATAGGAGTAAATACAATGATTGTCCTTTCCCTAACTAAATACTGACTTTGGTCAACCAAGAAACAAGGTCTTCTTGCTTCAGTTGATTTTAAAAGCAAAGAATAAAGTTTAATCTCACAGGAGTCAAGTTCTGAATAAGAAAATTCCCTATTTCTGTGCATCCCTCTTCCTGCTGCCCACTGATTTCCCACTCAACCCTCCTCGGGGTGCTCACTCACCTAGGCAAAGCTCAGTCCCAAACCCATTACATCTAGCTGAACTGTGCTCCTCATTCCAGCAAAAGATGATGTTTGGAGTAAGACACTGCAGTCCCCATAGTTAGCAGATCAACCTCTTCCTTGTCACCTCTAGAAGGGGATAATACGTATCTCACCGCACCAGAGATGAGGCTAATACTGATTATTCCCAGAAAATACACGAAGGTCACAGGAAGCTCATAAGGACTGAAACACGTGCCAGGCAGAGGATTCACTCTCCTATAGCAAGCTCTTACCTTTTTTCCTCCGAACACAACAACAGTTTTTTTCCTACCACAGCAAAATATGTTCCATCATTTCTGCATGCTCTGTGTAAGGGGGGACATAAAGCTAGACCAGCTCAGAAGAAACACCACTGCTTTTTTTTACTGCAGCCCAGGCATGCAGCAGTATGAGTAAAGATTAACTGGGCGACTAGGAAGAAGGAGTACAGGTAGTTGGGATAAGCAATCTTATCTTTAGATGACCTCTTTTAATCTCATTGGTTGCCAAGATCAACATCAGCACAAGTTCTGCATATTCAGAAAACAAAAAGACAATGCACTCGGTAGCTTTAATCTTAATGTTGCATTAAATTTGCCAAGCAGAACTAGAAGCTTAGCATGATTCCATGGAGGCATTTCAAACTTCAGCTAGATAATCATGTCTAATGCACAGGAACTTTCACTCTATCATCAGGGTCAGCTGTTTTTCTGGTATAATTTAAGGCACATATTTTGATACATCTCTACAGAGAAGAATGCTATGTGGCTTTGCCTACCTCCATTGTACAATGAAAAAAACCCCATATATCTACAGAACAACTAACAGCATAAGCAGTGAAATACAATTTTAGGTCTTTCACTGCATCATAGGTTTATAAACCGAGGTGTTACTTTATCATAAACTATTAGCATAAATGGTTTAACTACATAGACATATATATGCTTATAGACACACTTTCTAACCTTGGTGTCTGCTTAAATTTTTCAGCCTTTTTATGAATACCAAGAGAATGCTGTTCTGTGTGGGGTCATGGAAATCCTGGCCCTAGAGCAGGGTGCAGTCTCTGGATATACCAAGATTCAGTCATGATTAGCTGCCACAAAGGTGAATACAATTTATCTCAGTCCATGCCCATTGGCTATTAATGGGCTGTTCATTTAATTTTGGCAGATCTCAGACCACAACTTTTGCTAAAGAGAAGCATATAGGAGACCATATTGCAGCCTACAGCAAGCGCTTCCATATCCAAAGCTGGCATCCATTTAATGGCTGCATTTCACATCTAATAGTTAACTGAGGTTGAGGTATGTTTAGTAACATAATTAAGATTATAAAAGGGAACAACTGAAATACAGGTTTCCCCTTCTGTTTACTATCCAGACACGATGAGAAGTTATTTCTTAAAGAGCTACTTGACGGCTGTGTGCTCTAAAGTCAGAGAGTTAAGGCATACTGGTGCATGCAGGGAGCAAGGACACTGGCCTAGGGGCATGTCTAGCTAGACAAAGCTAGACAAGGGACAGGGTGAGGGTCAGAGAGAAAGGCAAAAAGTTCAGTCTTGGGAGCACTATTTTGTAGACACTTGGCTCTGTCCTCCAGGCTGAGGGAGCCTGTTGCCACAAAGCAGGGTGGGTAACTCCTCATGACCGCAGGTAGCTGTACAAGCTGCAGCACCCGCGTAGGAGTCATAAGCTGATCTTTTTGATGACTCATTGCAATAACTGCTAGAAGAGAAGGTGACACCAGCTGGCTTTACATTACCAGAACTGCCATCTTCCTGGCATTAGGACTGCTACCACTTGTGCTTCTGCCTGTCCTTGAATGCCACTCTTCCTTGCCCTTTGCCTCTGCCTTTTAGCCTTTGTAGGCAGCAGACTCCTCGCTCTGTTGCTGCAACACCAGGCAGCACTCCAGCCTTCCTCTAGCACGTGCTGCAGCTCTGTCCCCATTAATCTGGCCAAAGGGTTTTCAAAGGGGAACCATTGATAAACATGGGACTTTCTCCTGTTGTCAGGTGCAAGCAATTTATTCTCTTCATAGAAAATACCTGTTAGCAATAGGTAAGCTGTGAAAGCCAGCCCTTGACATCAATACTCCAAGGGCTGCCTGCCCTGTGGAAAATCAAAAATCCAAAAAAAAAAACTTTTCATGGATGCCTTCTTAAAGAGGTGTTTAAGAGGTTTATTAAGTCTACAGCTAAAAATATTTTCATGTAGGTCACCACTGATGGGTCAACTGAGATTAGTGATAATTCTATAATTCTTTCAAGGAGCATGTAGAGACAAACCATTCTTCCTGGATCAGTTTCTAAATTGTTGGGTAGGGATGTAGGGATGTAGCTAGTTTGAAAGCATTTTTAGACAAGTCTAAAGTTACCAGCCACTTTGTAAAACACAATTTCATATAATCTACATTCAAATCCAATGTCCAAGAGAAAAGAGCACGTGGCAATTTTTTTTTCCCCATAGTTTGATGGGAAGGTCCTGCTAGAAGCTGCTGGCAGTCCAGCTGTTAATCACGCACTGATGAATCCTAGAAGTACAAAAGATCCAATGTCAGATAGAGGCCTATTGTACACAGCCTGCCCCAGTACATATCCCAAACTGCTCACAAGGACTTTATTCATCCTGAGTTGTAGAGACCTCAGTCAGCTCTCAGCCCAAGACCTCAAAAAGCCTTTCAAAGTGCAACCAATAATGATAAAGCACATCCCTACAACTCCTAATCTTGCGAGTTGGCTGTGATGTCCCCTACTGAGGGAATGCATACATTCCCTTCCTTGTTGTCTATTGCCAGCTTTAGTGAATCTAGAACTTTTGTCCCAGTCTTCTGCTTGAACCAACACTATTCCTTTTCCCTCCTGAGAAATCAAACCAGACCAAAGCTGTCCTCAAAATTTACCAAGTCTCCTGACTGAAGCCATAACATACTGCCTTCCTCACTCTGAAGAAAGCGTGCATACTTCCAATTCAGCTGCCTAAGAAACATCTACAGAAAATGCAGAAAAAAGAAAGTTGTCCCCACATCTCATTGTGATCTTCCAGTTGCAGCTAAGTGACTAATTCCTCAGATCCCCACATCACCTTTAAAAAGAGCAAGAGATAACTGAATGACCACTTAACTGTCTTCCAAGTAAACCTAAGGAAATTTGTTCAGTATTGCCATCCTGGTCACCATGTACCACCAATTAACAATCAGATTATAAATTTTTTTATTTTCCCAGAATGGATCAGACATGAGATTGTTTCCATTTCTCCCAAGATTTGTCTGTTCTCTTTCATGTACTGTGGGCCGTCAGTAGTGCACAGAATCCAAGTCAAAGAAACAGTGCTCTGCAGTACCAATAGGGAATAGTTCTATGTTGCATGTTCCTAATACATATATATTTCTGTTTTTCTTGTAAAGAAAAATCTTATTCTGTATGACTCATTCACTGATATCCTGCCAACCAGAAGTCCACCTCCCTAACAGAAAATCATTCTCAGTTAGGCGCTTACTGTCAACGCCCTCACACCTTTTATTTCCTCCTCCCAGTAAAAACGCTGAACTCAATAGAAGACTGCAGCTTATCCTCTCTCATCATGGCCTATCTTGCAAGGTGAACGAACAGCCACAGAAGCAGTCAAAATAACACAACTGAGAAGGTGGCACAGAAGCAAATAAGCAAGAATGAACAGCTGAGGTTGGGGAAAAGAAGGAGAGGGGGAAGTAACTGATCAAGAGAAAATATGGTGGAACATCAGTCTGAAACTGCCAAGCTTTTTGTGGGATCAGGGATGTGTGCTGCCATTGCTTCACAACAGGAATGGTTAAGCTTAGTGCTCACAAAATAGCTGCTTTAATTGTGTTCAAGAGACAGTCCTAATTCTATTTAAAGATTTTATCTTTTGTTTAAAACATTCCTGATGCCAAGTAAGCTTGATTAATTTGTAGTTTCCTGGAATGGCAAAATAAGTTAGATCCTCAGGGCAACGCTGCAAAGCATGACAATGCAACCAAGCTTGTCAAATGTTCATTTCACAATTAGAAAAGACTATAATATAGAGAAAGACTGTATAAAATGACCTTTAAATCTTGAAAAAACTCTTAAAACAAAAATATCAGAAAAGAGGTTATAGAGCAGAGGAGAACATTGCATTGCAATAATGTAATTTTCCTAAGTTCTTTGAGGCATAAATCTCAAGCATATATGAATCTGCAAGTACAATCTACATAGTAAAAAAAAAAAAACCAAAACCATTGCTGCAGCTCATAAGATCCAGTTAAAATCTCTGAATGTTAACTTTTAGTCCATTTTCTGTATTTCAGTAGTTTCATTTCTCTCTGTAACAGTAGATTCAAAGGACCACAGAATGTTACCTCTGTATTCATTATTTTCTACACATGCTTTTGCACTAATAATATAACTCCTATTTTTCTCATTCTAATTCTTTTGCCCCCTTTACTGAGAAGGAACAAAAAACAGATCTAGGACCTAACTGTTCACCCACTTCTTGCAATCCACAAGGAATCATATATACAAACAGACCTTTTTTGGCTGAGGCTTTGCACTTAAAACTAAGATTTGTTATGCTCTACTGGGCAATGTATCACTAGCCATTTACAAGAGGAAAAACATTGCAGTCAAGTATTTAGCTGATACAAATTGTCATAGAGCAAAAAGGGAACAGTGTTACAGGATTTACAAGTAAGTATGTGACAAGTAGTCCAGTAACTATTGTTTTACTTAATCTTACAACTTTTCCTTTTTAATGCCAACAGCATTGATCTAGAAAGCAGGTCTAGCACAGATTAATGCAGTCCTATTCCCAACACAGAGTTTACAGTCTCAGTAGCTCGAAGGCACATACATAGGCAATAGGGGTTCTGGTTCCTCAATTCCAAAGCTAGACCTACTAAGCCAAATTTTCCTTTCTTACTAATTTTTTCAGTTTAATTTGCTTGTAACAACATGGAACGTAATACTGATATAAATCAAGTAAGAGAAAAGCCAGGTGCAAGAGAACTAGAAATGGACTTAGTTTGTTGGCCAATACGGAACACTCCCTTTCAGGTCAGATTTTCAAAATCTGCCAGGATTAATTTCTTGCTAAATTCTGACAGCCCCATTTGACACATGCCTGGCCCTTGCAAATGCAATTATAATTAAAGGATAGTTTAAACAAATGTTGCAAAGGTTAGGTCATGCCGTACCTAGAACTGGGGAGGAAAACAGACTCCCTATTACAGCCAAAGTGCCATTCTTTCTTCTGTTTATTTGCTTTCTCCTTGCATATAATGTTTACTTAGGCTGTGAGGTGTCCTTTTTAAAGCAAAATCCATTGAAATCTTTATTTAAATCCAAGACTGCTTCATCCCTGTGACAAAGGAGAGAAGAAAAGCAATGCAGTTTATGCTCAACGTGTCCCTAGTGTTGAGGGATGACATCTTATAGCCACACAGCTGTAGCCCTCAATTGGAAACCATCCTCTTGAAAGAGAAAGAAGCATCTGAGGTTGCATTAGTGACTGTGGTTTCAGTCTGTGAATGCAAATTGCATTGTCTAAAATTGCAGTGTAGGAAATTGTACACTTCTTTCTAAATTGCCTGAAGAAGGGCAATGAGGCTGGTGAAGGGTCTGGAGCACAAGTCTGATGAGGAGTGGCTGAGGGAACCGGGGTTGTTTAGTCTGGAGAAGAGGAGGCTGAGGGGAGACCTTATTGCCCTCTACAACTGCCTGACAGGAGGCTGTAGCGAGGTAGGGGTCGGTCTCTTCTCCTTGGTAACGGGTGATAGGATGAGGGGAAATGGTCTGAAGTTGCACCAGGGCAGGTTTAGGTTGGACATTAGGAAAAATGTCTTCTCTGAAAGGGTTGTCAAGCATTGGAACAGGCTGCCCAGAGAAGTCTGCAGAGCGGACCTACCCAAAGAGCGTTTCCTGCCCAAATGTACCACCATAGCTGAAGACTTTACATCCCCTGTTACAAAGGAAAACCCTTCAGCAGCAACCCAGAATATCATCCTCAGCTTGAGCTTCTGAGGAAAAAAAAAACCAAAAACCAATCTGTAGTTTGGAAGACTACAGCTGAGCAAGAGTATAGTAAGTACTTGAATAATTTCACTGTTGTTAAAGTTTAGAGAGCGCCCCTGTGCATTTTCCCTTTCCTAGTGACTGTTTCAAAAATCAAATATAGGTGTTGTAAAGTATAAGATATTTGGTACATCACTGCCAGTTGCACCTCACTACCTGATAGCAATGTGAACTTCACAGCTGCAATATGAAAAATTAAGGTACTCTGGCTTGGTATTTTCATACTTACAGAAGAAATTTCTCCGTAGCATGCTAGCTTGAATATCTGGGATTGAGAAGCTCATTTCATATTCTCCTGTTTCTCTGACAGATTCCTAAGAGCACAAGACCCTTGGTGTTGCTTTTGCAATTGGAGCAAACCTCTTTCCAAATCACCTCCATGATGAAAGCACTTCTGCCATAGCCTTTCAGAACACCCAGCACTAATTTAGTAACTACTGGCTTGGAGTTAAATTGTCCAGGAGGCTTTCATCTGTCCTAACAACAGATGAAAGCCTTTCATGTTCATCTGCATGTAGCTACTTTAAGGACTGGCTTCTCTCTTCATGTTGATTTCTCATATATATCCAAAGAAATTTCCCTTACTACCCAGCTCAAAGTAGAGGCAAAGCAATTCAGTGACAGCCAAATTTATCCTGATTTCTATCCACTATTTAATATTTTGCTGAGTACAACATCTTCAGTTATGTGTAGAACATCTTCAGTTACAACCTCAGCTGTATTTACTATGACTATTCAGTGCAATTCAAGACAGTCGGCTTGAGGAACTCTCTACTGTAAGTTTTAAGAACAAATAGAAGAATGAAAAAATAATACAGATTTAATAAAAAAGCATTACCTGTAGGGCTCTAGAGCTGCGTACTAAATCCCATCCTGCTCACAACCACATCACTAAGCCAGCCAATGCCCCCAGTGCTCTGTTTGCCCAGTACCAGGGAAAAGCAGCCGAAGACTCCAGAGATGCACTTCTGAAGTTTTCTCTCCTCCTGGCCCTAAGACTTTTCTAGTCAGCAGCATCCACAGGAAGCCGAGGTGGGAGGGGAAGGAGGACCCTTCATTCTCACCCAGTGTGTAACTAAATGACTAGGCTACAGTCCAAGGAGATGAATTATGGGGATTTGAAACTTTCTCACAAATGCGTTTTTCATCTTTGTTTGCCCAGGCCCTCATTCAGGGTCCTTCAATGTAAACACAAGAAAATTAGACTTATTTCCGGGGCTTAATGTAGTTGGTTCAGATGGCATCTGAGCACAGGCAGACTCAGACACCTTGCCTTTTGCTCCTGAAACAGCTTCCTGCACAAGCCACACAAGGTACTGGACATAACCAGAAGAGCTTGCAGTGCTAGGTCAGAAACTCCCAAGCCTATCAATGCAGAACGTCTTGGGCAATAGCTTCTTTTTAACAGCCTCTTCCCCTAGCAATTGTCCTCTCTGTGTCAGTGCTTGACACAAACAAAATAATTCCCACAGATTTTAATTATGTGCTCATTGCAGCTGCCTCTGAACTAAAAGTAAGTTTTTGTTCAGTTTTCCTAAGCCATAAAAGGAGCACTCCTGTGCCTTACTTTATCCTATTATTCTGATGCCCCATTCCTTATACTAAATGTGTGGGCATCAGGTGTTCCCTGAGCAGATTTGTACTGTTCTTCTCATTAGGTGGTAACACATACACGTCCTGGTGGCAGAGTTACTAAACTTGCAACAGAAGACAAATAAGAGGAGTAAGTTATAACGGTCTTGCAAAGTCATTGCTGCTCTGCTGTGTAACTGAAGGCTCAACAAGTATGAAGTATTGGGAGTTGGAGTTTGCGGTGGGAAGAACACAGCACTGGACATGTGGCAAACACTGACATTTAGTTCAGAAGAGGCTGTTATAAGGGAGGAAGCTTTAGTAAATCCATCATAAAGACTCCAAGACACTAAGACAAAGACATTCTCTAAATTTTGTAAGTATGGAAAGAGGATGTTTAAGAACTTGAGTGGGGACAGCAAGTAAATTAGAGCAAAACTGGGATTAGAAACTAAGACTTCTATTTCCCATCCACATGCTTAAACTTCAGAACAATACTCTCTCTCTCCCCCAGAGTACATCTAATTTGTATTATTTCTCTTTTTAGAGACTAAGCCTACATCCCTAATTTGTATGATCAGTCCCATAGAAACTAGTGAGCAAAAGTCAGGATTGAGGATTTAAATTGCAGTCTTACGGTTTTGTTGGCTTTTTTTTTTTTTAATGCAGCACCTATGCTTTCTTAGCACTCAGTACCTAAACTATGATAATTAAGGGTAATTAGGAGTAATATCAGGCTACTGTATTTCAAAGGCTCCAAATTATATTTAGCAATCAGATACACCTTGCTACTGAAGGTGTAAAGTACAGTGTAAGAAAAGCATACAGAGCTATTTGCCTGCCTAATTAATGAGTCTGGCTAAGATAAGTCATACTACACCTGAACAGATGACATCCTCTTGAAAGACTGTGACCTCTATCCTCATTACAGGTCCACCCACAGGAGATGACTACAGCCATTGCCAGAAGACACGTTACATCTGAACTATTCACGGGTGCTTTCATGATGCAGCTGATGATACACCCAGAATCATCACGATACCGCCACATGCCAGCACATACTGTATGGTACTCCTTGTGACTGTTTGAAGAACCATAGTGATAGCTGTAAGTGTTAGGATCAGCGTGGAGCTCGAGGTGGTCTGGATCCAAAAATCTCTGAGTTTTGCAATAGTCAACACGTGGATTCATTTCCCAATACTGCAAATGCCACTAAAAGAACCTGCTCTTCTATTTGTATGTCACTTCAAAACTTGCAGGGCAGAGTGTAGCCTGGCATACAGTAATGCACGGTAGCAATGTGGTTTGTTAGTCTCCATTACAAACACCTGGGCATGATGAGGCCACTATGAGTTAACACTGCTGTTCTCACAGAGCCAGTCATGGTGTCTTACACACAGGGAAGGTTCAGTCAGTTCTGTGTAGTCACTCTTGGGTACCTGAGGGTTGTTCTCCCTGTGCCTTATGTAATCCATGCAGGCGATGCTGTAAGCGTTGCTCACATCTCTTCCTGCTCCCGGCTGAACAGACTTTTTGGGGTAAGAATAGAGGAAAAGCCTGGCTTCTCCCTTCCTGTGCCACACAAGCCTTCAGGGAGTGCACTCTGCACAAGGAGCAACAGGCAGAATCGGAAAGAAGAAATATCCTGAATACTACAGTGGCTGCCACCACTCACACAGGAAGACTTGGCAAAATACAGGGAAAGTCTAGGCTACAAATTCTCAAGTACTAATGGCTATTCTGTCTGCACTCCATGTACATACTACGAAATATTATTGAAACACTTGTATGAGAAAATATTTCCCTCCCTTTCAGCAGTATATGCCTGCTGCTGCACCAGTGTCTGGAATAATTGAGGGAGATTTACTTTGCCCTGTGTTCACCAAGCAGCAAGATCATGGTCCACACCTGCAGCTTGTACTCTCTACACTGTGAGCTATAGGAATGACATTTTGATGCTTTGAGTAACTATGCTCCTCAAGGCATCTGTCACCACATTTCCTTCTGCCTTTTCAAGTTCTTTCCAACCACTATGCTTTCTCACTGCTGAGTATTCTGCTAGAATCTAGCAGCCGCTTTTCCTCAGAGTAGCTGCAGCAGCAGCAATTGGTAGGTGTCCAGGATATTTAACCCACTAAAGGCTGTCATCCTGGACTGCCTATATTTACAGAAGAGGAAATAGTTACATAAAATTCCTCTTACTCCACCACACACCTAGGAATCAAATGAGTGACTAGGAAAGACCTCAGGAGACAGATTTCAGCCTTGGACAACAAAACCCCCAAAGCTTCCTCTGAAGATTGAAAAGAAGCACTGTAGTTGTATGATAAATCGTATATGGTACTACCTACTTTGTCTCACAGAATCACAGAATCGCAAGGGTTGGAAGGGACCTCAGGAGACCATCTAGTCCAACCCCCCTGCTAAAGCAGGTTCTCCTAGAGCATGTTACACAGGACTTCGTCCAGGCAGGCTTTGAATATCTCCAGAGAAGGAGACTCCACAACCCCCCTGGGCAGCCTGTTCCAGTGCTCTGTCACCCTCAAAGTAAAGAAGTTTTTCCTCATATTCAACTGAAACCTCTTATGTTTCAGTTTGTGCCCATTGCCCCTTGTCCTGTTGCTGGGCACCACTGAGAAGAGCCTGGCTCCATCCTCATGACATCCACCCTTAAGATATTTGTCGGTATTTATGAGATCCCCTCTCAGTCTTCTCTTCTTCAGGCTGAACAAGCCCAACTCTCTCAGCCTTTCCTCATAGGGGAGATGCTCCAGTCCCTTAATCATCCTAGTTGCTCTCCTCTGGACTCTTTCTAGGAGTTCCTCATCTTTCTTGAACGGGGAAGCCCAGAACTGGACACAGTACTCCAGTCTTGAGAATGTGCAAGACATGTTCAGCTGAGGACAACGTTGGATGGCAGTACTGTTGTAGCTCAAGTTCACAGGTGTCAGGCACCACTTGCTCCAAAGACACCGACCAAAGAGAGAAAGGAGGGGTTTGCATTGATTCTAGTCTGTAAGAATTATGTTCTTACAAACAGGCTGTCTGCAAGATAGACATTTTGTTGCTATTTCGAATAGCGACATAGAATGGAAGTAGTCCTTACCCCAGGGTTGCCCCAGGAGTTAAAAATAAGAAGCAAGCATATTTGTGAGAACTATGGTGAGCCAGTCGCCTAGTGTTCCAGGTAAAGTTTTTCTCGTCAGACTTCCTGAGCTGTATGTTTTGAGGGTCAAGTGATATCACTCACAATACCAGACTCCCTGGGAATGCCTTTGAGAACAAGTCTAACCTTGACAACCATCACGGGTATGTGCTCACACACAGTCAGAATATAAAGTAGAACAACTGGACAGAGGAACTGTCAGGACTGAGATCGACAGCAACTGTTTTCTTGATCATCATAGCTAGCTTGACTCTACTTTGTTCTGAAGTAGTTAAGTGCACACATATGTGATACATACATGTGCGAACATACAGAACATTATGTCAGTTGTGTCACTAATGATGCTACCACTCAAAGTCTGCACATTTTAACACCTTTATTAGTGACACATCAGTGCTGTAAAATATTAACGTGCATGGTCATTTTAAGTATGTGAATAGCCACATTCATGCTGATGGGGCTCATGTAATTCAAGTTATGTATTCTTCAATGTCTGCATCTTAAGTCCTAGTCAACACTAAGAGCAGTTTAGTATGGATCACATTACTATATATCTGCTCCTACCTTCTTTCATGCCCCTTCTGTAGTCTTCCATTTTCCATCCCCCTCAATTTCTGTGTCTTATGTTTCTAGGACCTTTAATGCTCCTGACTGCAGCAGGCTCAGTGCCAAGCCATCACCTGCTCTTGCAAGCAACCTGGCACATTCATTTCAGCACCCAGATCCTTCCACCCCTCTCTGGTAAGTGCTTCCACTCTTCCTAGACTGACTACCTTTATGCAGTCATCCTGCCTCTCCCCAGACATTCTAGCTAGCTCACCTCAGTAGCAGAGATATGTTTCTCTTTTTCAATGGTTTCCCCTCAATCTCTCTAATCCCTTCCTTCTGGCCTTTCCTCTCCCAGAAATTCATTAGTAAATGAGGCAGAAAGCTGCCTCACAGCTGTGTGCATCCATTCGGTTTTCTGTGTTGATGTGAAGCAATTTTTGTAATGAATGTGTAGCAGAGACTGTTCCATATCTTTCTGAAATCATGCAAGAGACTGTCTAGGATGGCATATTTACTACCTTCTGAGGTAAGTAGTCTAGAGCCATGATCAACACCTGTTGACAATTAAAGCAACTCTAGACACTCCTCAGAAGCCCAGCTGAGCAGCTCCTTTTTTTGCTATGACCTTTTATTGCTATCTACATCCTCATCATGAAAATGACTGCACAGCTAATTTCCTTTAACTTTTTTTTTTTCTTCTTCCCCAAATTTCAAGCCTAGAGGCCAGATTTATAAAACTGTAATTGCTAGGGGATGCTGATCAGGTATCTGAGCGGATTTACAAAAGTGCCTGAAGGGTAGGCATTGCAAAGCGCAGTACAGTGTCCCTAGCCCAATACCATCCCAAACCTTTAAGTCCACACACAGTTTCTCAGCCACACACAGAAGGCTGAGCTGCTGTCTGGAAGCAGTGAAGCCTCCCCACATCATTACACAAACCTGGCTACACCACAGCCTGACTTGTGCAGAGTCAGCTCAGAGCTGTCTTTTCATGCGCACATGCTTCCAGTTAACTGGACATGACGTTCTGCAGCTATTTGAACAGCAGAAAACCAATACAAAACCATGCACTTCAGAGTCCATTCAGGAACTCATAGGGTCTTGTGTGGTTTAAGGCCCATGACTTGACGATTATTCATCCTCATACCTCTATGCCCATGTTTAGATAAAAAAATACTAATATACTTTTAGAAGCATAATATAAATGAAATTTTTCCCACCGCTTCTCATCAGGGACAATTGTACCTGTGCTGTTTCTACAGCAGCTTGCTTTGAGACAGATAAATTCAGAGGCATTTAGAAGGGAAAAGTAACTCTCAGCCCATAGTGCTAAAGCAGCCACATCCAGTTCACCTCCTATTAGGCTTTAGTTTATACGGTGTTGCAACTGTAACAATCACAAAAACTCCTGTAGAACTGATTTGGTTTTGTTGTACTGAATCACTGAGGTGATAAAATCAGGTCCCTCAAAAATAAACCAGTTTTATATGAGATAGCTGCGCAATCTCTATTATGCAGAGATAATGAAACCAGCATACCCAAAGGCCACTCAGTTGTCTGTCTCTGAAAACTAACAAATAGTTACAATAAGAATACAGTGAAAGCCACACTATTTACTGCCTTGAAACGATCATTTGCCTTCAGTGCCCTGATCTTACTTAAATGACCATTTAAGTTATCCCCAAACTGTTTGTCTTCAACTTTAATGACACAAATAATGCACATAAACTAATAACTAAAGAGCATAATTAATTGATAGCATTGTTATATACCAAGATTGAATTGTACTTTCTCCCATGAACATGTAAATATGATCAACTGTCTCTGTCCCCCTTTAAAATGAAGGGTGACTGAAGCACGGAGTGGCAAAGTAACTCACCCAACTTCACCTATGGAAGCAGCAAGAGAATCATAGAATCATAGAATCATTTAGGTTGGAAAAGACCTTTAAGATCATCAAGTCCGACCATTAACCTAACACTGCCATTCCACCACTAAACCATGTCCCTAAGCACCTCATCTACCCATCTTTTAAATATCTCCAGGGATGGGGACTCGACCACTTCCCTGGGCAGCCTGCTCCAGTGCTTAATGATCCTTTCAGTGAAGAAATTTTTCCTAATGTCTAACCTAAGAGTTTGCAATGGAATCCAGATACCCTATGTCCTGGGCCAGCACTGTGCCTACAAGGCCACTTGTGAAAATTTCCAATGAAACCTAGGGCAGATTAAGTTAGAAATTTTCTTTTCTTATGGCTCAGTCCTAGACATAAACAGTTATGCTACAAAAATTATCCCAAATTAAAAATTAGCCCTTTTTTGAGTAAAAGTTGCTGTTAAAAAATAGCCACAAATTCAAGACTCTGGGAGGCTGGAACGGAGACAGAAACCTGCAGATAGCTAAAGCCATCTACAACCCACTGGGGAAATATTTACAGTGTGGCTAGCTGAGTTATGCAAGGTATCCCATACTGTCTTGTCTGGTGGAATTATCATTGCACAATTTGTGGTGGGAGTTTATAAAATTGCAATTCTGACCTTTCAGGAAAGCAAAGCCATCAATCCACAGCGCTGACTTATTTGCTGCTCATCTTCCTCTCATGTGATTTTTGCTTTGACTCACTGAAAATGAGTGAGATGCACCTCTTGCGTTTTACCTTTGAAGTGATGCCATAGCTTGCTGATTATTTCTGGTTCCTTGCCTTTTTATGTTCTTGCCCTCATTTCATGCATAATGTATATGACGCATCAGCAAAGTGACCGCCTGCTTCCTTATGCTGCTTAGGCTGGTGGCAAGGCAAGCTCATCTTGTCTGAAAGTCTCTCCCTACGTAGCCTGCTGGGAAATGTAGTGCTGAGAATAAAGGTGATACATGACATCTGCATGTCCTCATGATCCAAGTCTGCTGAACTTGAAATGTTGTAGGGTATAATTTTAGAAGCACTGTAAATTTGTGAAAAATATTTTATGGTAAGGATCTACCTCAGAGTTGGCACACTGAGTGATTTGCATTGCTACTGAATTTAACCCTGAGCGGTCTCCTGCAGCCTGGGACAGTAAGCAGCAGGCTCTTTCAAGTACCAGTTATGAACACTTTAGAGAGAAACACAAACCCTTGCATTCTGACTGTATTGATCAGGTTCACATCAAAGAAATCATGATTTGCATCCATCTTGCCTTCTAGAGAGACATCAAATCTTGTGCTGGGGTAATGAGAGGCAAGAGATGTATCTTCAGATAGCCTTGCGAGGTGGATTACTGTACTTGCATTGTTTTGACAGGTGGAAATTAAAGCACAGGGAGACTGAGTTAGTCACAGTTACATAGAAATCCTAGCAGAAAAGGGATCAGATTTCTTAGCATCCTGGTTATGAGGCCAGAGCACTCACTCCTGGATACAAGTACCAGAAAGAAACAAATGAAAAGACGGTGAGTGCTAATTAATGGCTTGATCCTCAGCCACATTCACTAGAACAATTAAATGCTGTGTTAGGATCATGTGCTCAAACCTCACAGCCATGGCTCATTTTTGGGCTGAGTCAGTAAGAAACATTCCTGAAAGTTCATGCGTACTCACTGAACAGACAGCAGTGTTTTATAAACACCAATTTACCCCACAGCTGTTTACTGCATTAATACAATATCACATGCTGTTATTAGGGTATCACTGCATTGGCTTCATGCATTTACAGCTTTCACATCTAAAACTAAACTGCAGTTGGCACCCCAACACGTGCAAACAGCCTATCTTCCTCTGAACATGCCCCTCCAACCTTTACGCAGGCTGCTGTTACGTGGTTTAATTAACAGTAAGACAAAACATTGTCAGATTTATCTGTGTGCAAATAGTACACACAGCTAACAAGACAGGGACATTCTTTACAGTATCTTCAGCTAATAAGTAGGCACATCTGACAGCAAAGACAAGAAGACACCTTCTGAATCTTCAGGAGTACAAAGGTGCAGGTGTGCTTTTGTAGTGACAGACCACAGAAATACCAACATACCAAAACAGCATAGCAACAGACAGTCTTGTTTCCAGGGTTAAATCCTCCTTTTTCAGATCTTAAAATGACAATATTTTCCTAAGGCCAGCATTTAATTCTTTTTCCAAGATCTTCTTTTCCCAAGTTTCTTCTTACCCAAGTTTTTAACAGAGGGGAGTCTGGTGACTTCTGTGAAGCTCGTCCCAGTTTACATCACTGGGAGAGAATCCAAACTTTTTCACCTACGTTTCTCCCTGCTACTTCACAAGAACACTGGATAGCTATACATTCTGAGATCAGTTACATTACAGAACAGTCTAGGTGTTACAGAAAAGGCTGGGAACACATTCAAATAGACTGTGATACCGTTACATTTTTTCTTTTAAGCAGAAAAAACCCACTCTACCAGAAATTACTTTGCAGGCTACATACTCAGATTCCCTCCACAACTCTTGTCTAGTTTGAGGGCAAGTGAAACACTCCAGCATGGTTCATCTGTTACAGTATATTTGATTTTTATTTAGCTCTAATACTAGATCATCCTCCGGTCATTTGCATATAATATACCCTTTGGCAACTGAATGATGTTCTACCAGCTTCACCATTTTTGTTGTAGACCACCCTGCTTGTGAATGACGCACTGCCTCTGAGCACAATGTACTAGCTGTAATCTTTTTTTACAGGGAATTCCTAGACAAATGGCTTTCATGCATTTTGTAGTTCAGCTGTCTGAGTTCCCAGCAAATCTGATGCATCTCAGATATGTCAGAACTGAGTAAGCATCGGGCCAGTGATCTGCACGCATGCAGTAAATCCTGTATGCTTAATATCCACATGCATACATCAGCGGTGCAATTTTTGCTCTATAGGTCCAACATCCCTACATGAGGATTTACTGCATCGGTAGCACAGGGATGATCTTTCCAAGTGCAGTTAATCTGGGGCACCTGGTTTCTCAGTCACATTGGGCTCCAATTGCTCTGTCATCAGAAACATTATAAGGTAAGTGAAAGCATCCATTGCTAAAGAGGTAGCTCCAGTTATTGTTCTGTCCCTTCTGGTTAATGCCTGCCTGGCTTTTCGCTCTACAGGAGCCAGTATTCCACCCCGAGATACATTTGTACAACTCTGTATGAACTTAAAGAGAAAACAGAAACAAAGTTTTTCTATTGTCAGTATGGCTCCTTCCACTTGATGTATTGTGCAAAGGCCACATCCATGCTCGAGGACTAAGCTAGGACTTAAAAAAACTAAATTAAAATAATAAAAAAAAAGTAAGAGACTAGAATTCAAGTCTGTCTGTTTTGTTGGACTTTAAAGTTATTTATTATCAGTATAGCTTAATGCTTTTAATCATCAGAAAAGACTAATAAATAAATTTTGCCTCAAAGGTTGGCTAGAAAAACCCACAACTCTACTTTCCATAGAAAATTGCAGTTTCAAATTATTTTGTTAAGCAAGGAAAAGAGGAAATCAGGCCACTTAAAACACCACAGGAAAGAAAAAAAAAAAGGTAGCACTACTAGAATGCCAGCTGCTTTTGAGTTTACAATATTATCTTAAAATACAGAATACCAACTGCCCAGCTGCCCGTTATTCTTGTCAACCCACTTTTTATCAAAAAAACATTTTTTTTAAATTGGAAAAGTTCTTTTAGATGTCAACAGTTGATTCTCATTTCTGTGTCTTGAAGAAACAGGCTCAAAACTAAACTCAGTATCCCAGGGACTTGAACTTGCATTTCCAGGTTCTAGGGCAAATCTTACTAGTCAACCACTGACTCTGGCATGAATTTTTCTCTTTTTGGGGCAGGGTTGGTTTTTTTTTTTTTCCTGCAAAACATTTTCATTCAGTGAAACAATTCTTTTGATGTTAGTTTTTGGTGGACTTTTCCTACCTGCTCTAACCATAGTTTTAATGTCTGCAGTTTATTATTAATATGAACAAATGTAAGTAAACTACAGTAAAAGCACTGATTTATGCACACTGGTAGGTGGAACTATACAGGCTGAAAGCAGTTACTGCCCTCAGCTGTTTGCACTGTTGCTTTCCCTGAGGTTGCTCCTGTAGAAGGGACAGTTTGACAGGACACAATCTCCAGCTGGCTGCTGTTTAAAATTCAGTAAACTCAATTGTAATTAGCTATAATTTACACTCTAGTGCTTAGAGACATATATATTTAAAGTCATTCTACCCTCTTCCCTTGATTTGCTGCTTCTTTATACGCTTATTTTATTTTCAAATGCACGTCTGCTACAGACACCTTGTATCTGAAGCTTTCAAAGAAAAATTATTGTATTTTAGCACCATTACAAAAGCATACATAATTAAACACAAAATAAAGCAGCCATTATAATGCTAATAAGAGTAAGCTAAACCACAACTCTTCACTGACATTTCTGGAACTAAGAGAAGTCTTAATTTTGTTGAACTACTGTTAGCTTTTCATTCACACCAGATCAAACAGCCAAAATGGTCATCATCTCTGTAGCATCAAACAGAGGCAGAGGGACGTTTTTATACCTTCCCAGCAGGCACCAATACGATAAATACCCTGAGCAGGAGCAGCTGGGCTGCCTTGCCTATAAGCCCACTGGGGAGTGCTGTTTGTGGTCTGCCCCAGGCCTTGTGTGCTGCTAGAGTAGGAAGAGTAAGGGCTGAGCAGATAGTGGCCATGGTGCAGAGAGGGCTGTGTCCTTGCTAGCCAGCTCCCAGCCCTGTTGGGATAGGGTTGACTTCTGCTTGTCTAATGGCTACCAAACAAGGTAAGTTAGTGAGTCAGCTCTGGTGCTAGCCTGGGAAGCCCAGGCAGCCAGTCAGAGTTGGCAGGGGGTGTGCTGGGTACCTACCCAGGCAGGGGCTGGGTGCTCAGACCTGAGCCCGCTGGCAAGATGCCCTGTGCTGGGATGAAAGCTGTTACCCTACCGGGTACAGAGAGGTGGTCTCCAAGAGGCGGGGAAGCGGGGGTGAGGATGAAGGGCTTACGGTGTAAAAACCAGATGTGGCACTGCAAGGAGCGAACGATGTGTGTTGCTGAAGAAGGTGGGCGTGTGTGCGCGCCCCCTTCCCTAATCTCTCGCCCTCCCCTATGCCTTGTGCTTGTCTTCAGTGCAAGGACAGCAGCGAGCCCCTGGTGCACCTGACTGCCGCTGCTCCTCGTCCGCGCATCTCCCCGGCTGCCATCTGCCTTCTCCGAGGCCGGGCCTCGGGCTGCGGGCCGA
>NW_009258671.1:7013462-7022315 GCF_000687185.1 Egretta garzetta | reverse complement strand
AAGGCGCTGCGCCAGGCAAGGGAAGGCTCCCTCGGCGTCGATGCGGAGGAGCGGGAGCGCACACAGGATGCCTGCAGATTTCTGAGGTGGCACCCAGGCGCTGCGCTCCCGAGGCGGCCTCCCGGGTCGTTCCAGCGGAACACGTGCTCAAAGTACATGTTGCTGTGCTGTCTGCATTACCAGAAACGTCTCCTGCTAGCAGTATAAGTCTGCATTTCTACAGTAAACGCGTCCTTTTTTTACTGTTTTATACCATTCCTGTGTATGCTTGTGGTATCGTAGTTCCTGATTTCTTATCCTCTCTGTTTCCAAGGAAAAACGTTTGAGCGGAATTAACATGGATATAGCGCTGCCTGCAAAGAGACAGACAATATGGTAGCTTTGTAACCCACCTGATAAAACCAGATAGACCCCTTCTTATCAAGCATGTTCTTGAGTGACTTTTTTCCTTAGAAGAGGATCTCTTTCTAGAAAATTCAAAGTCCGCTGGAGATCACAGACATTTAGCTCTGTAAATACCCTTGTAAAATGATGTTTCAGTGTCATAGGTTTCTGACTTATTTCATTGTTGTACGAATGGCTAATGCTTTTCAGTTTCCTGGTGTGCTGCTTCAAACATATACACATTTTCTACAATGCAGCATCTATTATGTTGTAATTTCTCAAGCGGTTTCAAATATTTGTTTTCATGTCTTGGTATTTCATTAGTAATGATGCTGTTACGGACTGGCTAGAGCCTGATACATGCATACATTAGATAAGGGATAGTACATAGACAGATGGCCCCCAAAATACTAGGATTAGGACCAGACGTGTACACCTTTATTGTTCTTTTACAGTTGTCATCTTAAGGATCTATAGCATGCAGCAAGAACACTATTTAATTCTTTCTCAGATGGCCCCCAAAATACTAGGATTAGGACCAGGCGTGTACACCTTTGTTGTTCTTTTACAGTTGTCATCTTAAAGATTTATAGCATGCAGCACTACTTAATTCTTTCCGTTTTAAGATTTCAGTTTTGCGAATCTGGGTTTACAATGTCGTGTGTTAGTCTTGCGCCCGAGCTTCGTATCGGCAGATCGTTAAATATCCTCAGCTAACCTCAGTTTCCAGCAGCCGGGCACAATATAGCTAATACATCAGCTGGCAGTAGCTTAGTTTTGATGGCTATACGGTTGGCTGTGGAAAGCCAGCTTGCATAATCATATTTAATTTGCTGTTATTTTGTGAATATAGCAACATCATCTTTGGTCTTTTGGGGCCCCAGCTGAGGCCAGTGACAGGGAATTGGCTGCTTACAAAGTCAGTGGCAGTGCTTACTACAAGATGATTTAGTAACAGTCACTGTGGAAGAAGGAAAAGGAAGATAGAGAAGGTGGGCCCCAAAACTGAAGGTACACTTTGTTATGTGGAGGAGCTGGGGGAACAGTCTTGGGGTCAAAATAGATGCCATAGTATTTTACTTGCCAGGAAAGAGAATACTTAGGTCTTGAGGAATCCGATGTGCTTGTCATGGGAGTAGGCTCTAGACAATAATAATGTCTGCAAGCTCCACCTTTAGGTAGTCTGAAGTCTACTGAGACCCTTGGGACTTGTTTTGTCAGCTGATCCTATGTGGCTTACAGCTCAGTGCCTTATTTAGGGCTTCTCAATCAATTATCAAAGGGTCTGCTGACTAGGGACAGACTTGTCAGTAGACATTAGGCTGCCCTAATACGGTTTCCATTGGTTTAGCCAAGGTCATACAGGGAAGTCTACAGCAAAGCCAGAAATTAAATCCAGACCCCCAAGCTCCTCTGCTTTACCAGAACTACAGTTTCATCCTCCTGTCTCTTAGTAGCATTTTTCTGTTTACTAGAGCAAATCAGAATTTTTATAATGTTGCTGTAATCAAATAAGTAGGTTTACGGAACAGATTTCATGCGCAAAATATAATGATTCGGGGTGAAATACTTTGGCTTTTTTTGGTAATCTTTAAAGGTAAAACATGGTTGGGGCCACTTACCTAGTTGCTGTTAATAAATTACATTTGAACAAAATGTCAAGAATATTTTTGACAACAGAATTTTAGGAAAAAAAAATGCACCAATGTCAGACAGGTTAAATGGAAAACTTTTTTGTTGTTCTTAAGGAAATCAGTTTTGTTGAGTGTTTCACCAGCTCTCCATCTGCTCAAGCTGTGGAAAATACACAAACAAGTCTGTCTGCTAGATGTGTGAGAGGCCAGAGCTTCTAGCTCTTAGTGAGCCCTGTAATACAATCTCAGAGCAGAAGGTTCCATCAGTAGCTGTTGACCATATGTTGGTTTATCTGGCAAATAAAATATAAAAGTGGCTTATAGGGTCAGGAGTTCTTCAGTAATCCTAGGGACTGATGAAATAGTATGTATGCCATTTTGAAGACATTATACTCTGCAAGACTAGACAATACCACTCTAAACATGTGAAATGGAGATAGTGCTTGGAAATAGAGTATTAATATTGGTAAGTTGGGAGTGACCCAGGAAAAAGCTGGTCCAGTAATGGTAGAAAATTGAATGTACCAGTGGCCTTACTGGGAATAATGTAATAAGCCTAATGGAAAATTACTCTGCTTTAATGTGATTTCCACTGATGGATAGCTAAGTAATGACACTCCTTATATCTTTAATTATTCTTAACACCTGTGTCCAATGGTAACAGCTTTTGGGAGCTGCTGGACTAGGAGAAGCTTATGTCTAAAACAGACTCTTTTAGACATGTAAATATGAGAATGTGCCTATATGCTTATACATATGCATACAGGAGAACTGTAATTACAGAAATTTTTTTATCATGATGAACAATTTAAAATCAGGTGTGCTACCGCTTTTGAAGTAATGGAGTCACAAGTTTCATCTTTCATGAAACTTTGTAGTATAGAATGGGCAGGCTGAATGGGATGCACTGAGATTTACAGTAGCTGCAAATGTAAAATGGAATGCCATTCTCTATAGCATTAAATAATTGGAGCTCATGCAACAGAATGCTTCACTGATAAGATACAGATGCAGTGCTCATAGGAAACGCTGTCCCTCTGTCATGGCTTTCCTTGAACCCTCTCATACTGCAGCCTTTTGTACCCTACTGGAAAATTAAAATTCTACTCTATGAACTTAAACTACAGAATTAATTAATAAGCAAATTCGTACATGGTATTCCCTCAGTCACCACGCCAAGAGCTAGATTAGCTGTATGTTAAGGTCAATGATTTCGGTGGAATTAAATCAGTCCCTAAAGTATAGTATTGAGTCCAGGTTCACTTAGTATTTTGCTGTGTCTTACAATGCTAAGCCCTGACTGTATGCGATCTGTCCATTTGCTTTACTCATAAGTGCTGTACAATAACTCTCTTAATACCGTCTTGTATCTGTTCTGAATGAATGTGCATTTTGTGTTCTTGGGTCAAAGCCCACAAATTAATGCCTCTTGCAAAACTGGTAATTTGAGAAAGTGAGCTATTTACATTAATAATGAAGCTGTCTCTCCCATGTTGATTATTTTGCCAAATAATTTTGTGGAGTTCTGTGTGGGAAAAATGTAAGTTCTTGGACAAACATCAGCTTTAAGTCCAGCCGGTTCATGAGAACCCTTGCATTCGGCACCAGACAACAGGTCAGAAGAGCAAGTGCTGGACATGACCTTTACCTGTCCAGAGGTGTTGTTTTTATAGATAGCATTCTGAATGTTCCTTGCGGCACTGGACTTTTATAACTACCCACTGGACTTTTATTAGCATGTAGGTGACATGATGGCTGAATCTAGGCCTCTGACTTAATGAAGTGCCAACAGTGAATTTGCAGGTCAGTTCAAGGACAGCTTCCGTGTGTATGCATTCATTGAATTCTCCTCTTTCAAATTCTTTAATGCTTACCTCCGGTCTTACATAACATCAACCAGAGAAAGTTAAATTGACTTGTCCATTATTTTATTTGCTTAAAAGATTATGTATGTACAGATGAAGGTCATGCTTCTCATTGCATCTGTTGGTAATGTACATTACATGCATTGTGGGTTTTCTGTCTCCTCCTGCTCTGCATGCCTCTCCCACTGCATGCATGCCACTCTTCCATGATCTTCTATTTCCAGTGTACTGGAATCCAACACCTCTTCCTGCACGGACATCAGTGTGCCCCAGTCCCTTCCCTGGCTGCTGGGAGGATCTCTGTTGATCACTCTGTCCTCCCCTTCTCTGCCTCATGTCAGGGTCTCTGTCTGCATTCTTCCACGGCTCATTTCCCTTGTACTATAATCATAGAATCATTTAGGTTGGAAAAGACCTTTAAGGTCATTGAGTCGAATGGTAAACCTAACACCACTAAGGCCATATCAGCCTTCCTTCCCAAACCATGCACCCTGCAGGAGGCCTTCCTTGTTAATCCTTCCATGCCAGAGATGCTATGTATCCAAGGGTTTTCTTCTGTTATGGGGAAACAGTTGTTTAATCCATTGACTGTTACAGCAGTGACAATCACAGCTGCTGGGCTGTGAACCAGATATAGAAGGTACAATGTAAACCCCATTTTTCTTGTTAGTCTGATTCTCCACTAAAATTAATAGGCTTCTGCTCATCAACATTCTTTGATCAGACTTGGCACTCAAAAGTTATTACACTTAAGGCGAAGAGAGGCTTGAATCATTGGGGATGTAGAAATGTAGTTTTTCTTTGTGAAATTGGTTTAAGGTTTTCCTGTCTTTGGCCTCTTGTTTCTTCCCCTTCACCTTTCAATCATAGCTGTCTATGGGATCATGATATAAAAACATATTGGCAAAAAGCCATGATTTAGGAAATATACCATGAAGAAAATGTACCAAATGACTATGCCTTATGTGAAATCTTGCTTTGTTTGTCTTGTGCAATCCTATACTTCACGTTTTCCTCAGACTATAAAAATCTCTTGGCAGGGATGTTGTATTTACTAATGAGTTTGGGGTTTAGTTCTTTAAGCATTATTGCACTGCACAATAATACTATTCAATAGAAAGAGTACTACTGCTTGACTGAGACTATGTGGCTACATGTGACCTATGCTTGCAGGGGTGTCCTGCAGTCTGTAGACGTCTAGTGTCCTGCAGTCTGTAGACATCTAAGGCACCAGTTAACATAACTGCAGTTACCTGCCGTAGCAATCAGTGAGTCAATTGAGTATTAGGTCAAGGAATCACTGTGACTGTGTCCTTTGTTACCTGCCCATAAGCATACCCCAGTTATGGCTCGGTAAGTTGTACTTTGTCAGTGCCCTGGCTTGCTGCCTAACTGGCTAACACGTACTAGTAGCCTCTGCATGGTGTGACAGGCTGAGAAGCCTAAGCACAAGGAATCCAATTCTTCCTACCTACCCAGATGTGCATAGGTCCAACACTGCTGACAGTCCTGATTTGCGCAGTCATAAATGAGAGGTGAATTGGGCTGAAAGGTTGCCCAAGGATATGCCCAAGCTGTGGGAGTTTCTAGGCTGGGAGCTGTCAGACATGGTGATGTGAGGCAGCTGTGGTAGATTGCAGATGTTTACCCTGTTAATGGCAAGTCTGAGGTGGCCTTACGCCATTGTAGCTAGGGCTCCTCAGAGAACATGAGCATCCACGTGGATGTTTGTGTGATAAATTAGTTGACTTGCCTTAATTTCCAGTCTTCTTATATGGAACTCCTCCCAAGAGTTTTGTTGGTATTATTTTGGAACAGCAATTTTCCAGTTGCAAAAGAGTTAGATTCTGCTATTCCGGATTTATAGTCCTTGTCTCTTTGCAGGATTTTGGTATCCTGAGCTTATTCCATTTTCATTTAAAGAATGAATGAGAATGTTAGTGACCCAGAGGCATGCCTGAAGAAATCATGAGGTTGGCTTAAAAATCAAGAGATTTTTATACAAAATACATTTTGGCATTCTTTTTCTTTGACCTCTGTTTTTTTGAGGCAGTATTATGCATGCTGACAAGCTCTTCCCTATGACATGGAACAATAGGAAACCTCTGTTAGTTTAATGAATGTGAATGAACAAGTTAGTTAATGTCTTTAAAATCAGAATATGGTATTTAACTTTTTTACAATAACATCACAGTTACTTGATTTCTCTATCTTAAGTAATTCATTAAGCTCAGATATCATTCCATCTTAAGGTGGTGTGAATGTGCATCAGTTGTCTCATACCAACTGGCCAGAAAGAATGGACTTCTTACGCAAACAGAAAGGGAACAGCAAACTGCATTTGGTGATGGAGATATGTTTTGTGAGCTGTCCTTTTAGGGAGTGACATACAGGGTCTGTATTTGAATCTGATTTCATGCTCTGGGTGACTGAAGTCCTGTTCCTTCCACCAATTAGAAGACTAAATACTCTGCTTAAACTCACTCCTTTGAGGACCACTTGGGTACAGAAAGTAACACCTGTAGACAAGTGTTTGTGTGGGTTAGAGCCACTGGTTTCCTGAGCTTTCAAAGTCCTTTTGAAATGGGTCTATCTAATTTTTTTTTATGTAGAGCTCAAAATACCTTCTGGTATTGACTCAGTCTTAAATACTGCTAGGCAGCAAAGAAATTATAAATAAAACAATCAAATAATAAGTAATTGAAGACAATGTTAAGTTTGCCACTGATGCATTTGACTTGATTTCAATGGGAGTAGAATTGAATAGGTCCTTATGTGCCTCAAACAGGAAATAAAGGTGGAGAAGAAAAAACCTGTTGTTAAGGAAGACTCATTTTTTTGTTATCTAGCTAGCAGTGTTTCTCTTGTGAACCTTTTATCAAATCAGTGAAGAGATGTTACTAGAGACAGAACAAATGGTTCAGAAGAGGAAGAATTCTCCAGCTACATAATAGGTTTTGCTGGGTCTTCTGCAAATGTAGCATAATTACTTTCCTGCTGTGAAGTAGTGCAAAACTCGGCAGCTTGCTTTGTGAAAGCAGGCTTGGGGGGGGGGAAAGGAAAAAGGTTTTACCATGTTGTAAAAAGTGTATTTGGGACATATGAAATCACTATTGACTGGATTACATGATAATGACCTCAAAGACTGAAGAATTAGAAAATTACGTGAATCAGCCAAACCCAACAGCTAGTCATTCTCATTTCATGTTAATATTCCTCTTTCATAGTAAAGATATTAATGAATGGAAGTAAAATGCTTGAACATTGGACTGAACTAGATTAAGCACACATCATTTTTCATTCTTATTATGCAGTCTTCTATTAAATTAAGACTTTTCTCTTATTAGGTACAGTAAGGATTCATATATCCTATGCTGAGGGGAAGGAACTACCCCCTGTATTGTCCCATCAATGCTGCTTTAGAAGTGACACGAGGTTTGGTACACTGGGCACGTGGTAAGACTTTTTGGCTAGAGATTCTGTGACCTTGGATAAGTCATAATCTTTTTGTCTACATCTTCCACTGGAGGCATGTGGATATATTTCTTCTCTACCAGAATTTTTCAGGTATAATGACAAGAAGGTCTCTTGGACAAAGGGTGTCACCTACCATCTATATTTTTACAGAGAAACTAGCAAATTATGGCTCTGAAATTGAATTAAGCATCTAGGTATTAAAGCTGAACACATAATAATGCTAATATGTAGGAATGTGGTTTTTCTCCTTGGTGGAAGGGACCAATGAACAAAGGATTAATAACATGAAGCGCTCAGCATCTCATCACTTTGACCCCATTCAGTTTCTGTAACACCCTGGAGAATTCAGAAAGGTGGGGCACAAGAGCTGAAATAATTATGGTTTTTATACTAAAGTCTTTTACAGACTCTTACGAAAGAAATAAACCATTTATGTCATGTGTTAATCCTGTAATATATCGGAGATTCAGAAGCAAGAGAAGTGTTTTGCTGTGTGTATGCGCAAACAAGACAACGTGGCAGAGGAAATGGTCCATCATTGTAACATCTCAGCCAAATTGGGCTGTAGGCTTAGGGGAACCCCTGTGAGGGGAGTGAAGGGGTATTGAAGAATGTCAGGAAGGAAGCTTATCACAGGGCTGAAAGCATGTAGGGGAGGTTTAGCTGGTTAAGTCTATCTAAGGCAGGGGCTGAGATAGTAAAGGATAAAAAGTAAAACAAAGTGCTGGAGAAACAACTGAGGAGAGATTTTTGTCACCAAATGCCAAAATCCATTTACAATTTAAAAAAATACAAGCCGATTTCATTGCTTTTACCCACCTGCTGTTTTATCGTGCAGGATGTGATGAAGGTCATGATCCCTTGTAAGGCTGAAAGTTCTAGATGATGTATAATGACATTAGATCACCATATGGGATGTAGACAATGCTGCTGAATTAGCCCTTCAGTGCATGAGTAATAAATTCATCTAAGCCAACAAAATGAGACAAGTGTGAAGCAGGTGAGATGAGATTCATATTCAGAAGACACACACTGACTATACATGCAGCAGTCCAGATTTGCCAGTACGTTGGCCGCTTTGCAGCGTCCTGTTGATGCAAGGCAATCATAAACCCAGGTTAACCGTCCAGTTAAAAGCCTGCTTACTGCTGATCAGGGTTGCCAAAGTATCACAGAACAGCTACAGGCATTGCTAAAATTGGATTGCTCTAAACATATATAGCTGAAGTGCACATTGATAGTGGTCAATGTCAGTGCTACTACTGGATCACCAGTGCTTTCTATCAGAACCAGTACGTTCTCTTCAAAGATTTTTGCTACAATACTGTTGTGGCTTAACCCCAGCTGGCAGCTAAGCACCATGCAGCTGATTGCTCACCATCCCCTCACCCCCGGTGGGAATGGGGAGAGAACTGGAAGGGCAAAAGTAAGAAAAGTCATGGGTTGAGATAAGAGCAGTTTAATAATTGAAATAAAATAATAAATTGTAGGGA
>NW_009258671.1:6986483-7013406 GCF_000687185.1 Egretta garzetta | reverse complement strand
TTACCACCCGCTGACCCATGCCCAGCCTGTCCCCAAGCAGCAATTGCTGCCCCCTGGCCAACTCCCCCCAGTTTATATACTGAGCATGACATCATGTGGTCTGGAACAGCCCTTTGGCCAGTTGGGGTCAGCTGTCCTGGCTGTGCCTCATCCCAGCTTCTTGTGCACCTGGCAGAGAATGGGAAGCTGAAAAGTCCTTGCCTCGTGTAAGCTCTGCTTAGCAACAGCTAAAGCATCAGTGAGTTATCATCATTCTTCTCATACTAAATCTAAAGCACAGCACTAGGCCAGCTACTAGGAAGAAAATTTACTCTATCCCAAGCGAAGCCAGGACTGAGAAAACACATGGTGATACAGATAGGCTGATCCCCTTTTATTCTCCCAGTTAGACCTATTTCCATTTCTAATTCCAAGGAGCAGCAATAGAAATGGCTGTAGTTTGCCTAAAAGTGCAATTCAGCAGACAGAGGGAATGACCATGAGCGAAATACGAGTGGGGGTGCAGGTACCTTGCAAAGAATAGTTTTGCTTAGGGCAGCTATAATTTGAGGGGGATTCTGTTTGAGGCAAAATGCTTTACTTGCTGACCTAGACAACCAGTAGCTGACTAAACAGGCTGCAGAGTTTCATGCGTAGTTAAGCAATGTTTCTTGAAATTCAGAAACAAAAATGTGCTGCTTTTTTTTTTTTTTTTGCATGTATAACTTTTATCTGCAATGGTTTTGCTTTATACTATTGGTGTGCTGCCTTCTTGCAATTTAACTACCTAATATATGCAAATGCACATTAATGTGTAGGCAGGTTTTGCCTAACAATTTTCCTGTTACGTGTGATGGAGCCCTGCTTTCCTGGAGATGGCTGAACACCTGCCTGCCGATGGGCAGTAGTGAATGAATTCCTTGGTTTGCTTTGCTTGCATGCAAGGCTTTTGCTTTACTTATTAAACTGTCTTTATCCCAACCCACGAGTATTCTCACTTTTAATCTTCTGATTCTCTCCCCCATCTCATGGAGGGGGAGTGAGCGAGCGGCTGCGTGGGGCTTAGTTGCTGGTTGGGGTTAAACCATGACAGTTTTAAAGAACCACCCACAGAGTATTTTGTGTGAATGCATTCTAGTTTGTCCCAGGCAAAATTTGCTAGGTGAGTTGATGCGAAAACCAGGAACTTCTTGAGCTAATTTAGCTGATTTAATTTTAAGTGAATTGGAGTAACTTCACACAAACTGCTCCATTGGTGATATCTGGTGCAGACATGGTGAGCATCCATAGGCATGGACATATTTTACCAGCCCAGCTAAAGCTTTAAAGAGAAGAGTAAAACACTTTTCCCTTTGAATATCTGATACCAAGAAACACCAGCTACCACCCGATACCAGCTGTCAGTGAAGGACCTGTAACAAAATCTGGGACGCCTAGATATGATGAAATTACAGATGTGGAGACAAGCATGAAGACACAAATCATGATTCATCAGTTGGAAGGCAAATAAAGACAAACCAGTGTTTTGTTGTTGTTTTTAATCTCTAGACTTTAAGCAATATGTGAACCTGACTCAGTCCTTAGGGCTGTTAGTATACTATTTACCCAGTCCCTTGCTGCAGCACATGTGAGGATGTTGTGGTTTTATTAAGAGGGATAGAAAGGAAACACTTTCTGCCCCAGCTGTCCTCAACAAGAGGCCTTTGCCTTCTGGACCCCTGCCTGCTGGGACCAATTGAGGTAGCCACAGGGTAGGTGCCACGGATAGGGAGTATGCGACTCTTGAGCTATTATTAATTTTATTTTATAAAGTCTAAAGTAGGCAATGTAGACTCCAGTTACTTCCTTCACCGTGGCTACAGCAGCAAGCATAACCATGAAGGGGCCCCGAGAGGCTGTTGTCCAGGCTATTTCCTTGCTAGCAGTTGCCTGACAGTTTTGCTCTCCCCCCGGCATCGTGCTCCCCAGCACGGCGTGGGAGGTAGCTGGAGCCAGGGGCTGTTCCCGGGAAGCTATGGATGAAGCTTGGGACATTGATCTCTGTGGATGTAGGTGCGGCTGTCCCACGCCCTCCCAGAGAACAGGCCCCGGTGTGTTTTATTTATGAGCGTTGCTCCAGTGTGCGCAAAGGCGTCAGTAGGCCTTTGTCTTGGAGCTGCTTCTGCTGGTGTTAGGAGTGGAGCGTGCCATGCTGCCTGCCTCACTGTGTGGAAGTGGAGGTGCCTCAGCAGCTGGTCCCGGGTCTGAGGTGCCCTGTGGTCGACTCTGCGCTTCTCATCCTGTCCTCAGCTGAGTTGTTAGTGTGCTAATATAAAGGAGAATTAGGACTCAGGCCATTTTTTAAAAATAGTACTAATGCGTTAGCTGAAAATAACACTGTTTTGTAACCCGTGTATTAAAGCAGTGCTTTAGGATACTATATTGCACATAGTAGCAATAATTCTATGGATAATACATGTGTGTAAACACTTAAGTAACAGCTTTTTTACCAAATAGAAAGTCCATTTTAGTCCTCAACAGAATATGCTTTTCATAGTTTGCTGCTTATAGCCTCTGGTGAAGCACATTTGAAACACAGGTCAGACCTAATGGGCCCATTTCTGTGCTCTCTGATGTAAGTCTAGTGAAAGACAAGCAGAATTTAGCCTCTGTTTTAAAAGCCACTAACTGCAAGAGAAAAATAAACTGATTAATAAGTCTAAAAAGCCAAGACCCTGTTTACTGAATGTTACTGGAAATCATGTAGTTAACACTTGTTTTAAATCCCATCTTATTTAAGCTGTCGCCAGCAGTTTCAGAAGATCTGGATTGTTTTTTTCATGTTCCACAGACGCCCTTGGCTGGTCACTATTGAACTTACGGGCATCTAGGCCACGTAAAAGGGGCATTAATCTCAGAGGATGAGTATTCAGTACTTTTTGAAAATTGGACCCTCTAATAAATGTACAATTGGTCAGTCAAAAATATTGGCAATATAATGCCACAATTTCAACCTTCATTCTGAATCCTGAGTCTCATCTAGGAACAGAAGAATTGGAAAGTATGTTTTCAAGGTGTATACATTGTTGTTATTATTAAAATCCTAACTGATAATGAAAATCCCTATTTGTAAGCCAGTTGGAATTCCAAGATGTAGGAGAACTAGAACATCAAACCTCAAAAGGACATATTTTTATGGTTTGGAAGTTGTGTCCTTCTAATGGAAAAATCTAATTTTCTCTTCACTATTGTAGGATGAAGATGAATCTGTCATACTTACCTACAGATATAGACTCAAGCTGGTGAAAGGGGAATAAGCGTGCAAGCAATTAGACGAACTATGTGGAGAATCGCTTTGCAGCACTTGCTAGGCCAATCTGACAGCGTTAGCAGCCCTCATTTTTAATGAGCACTTACATCTACCGATGCTATAAAAAAATTATGAGTCATAATGGGTCCATTGCGTTGTATTAGCTGAAACTTGATGAAGCATTGGTAGATCAAACTGCAACTAATTGGGAATGCTAGAAGACTGTTAATACTAACATTAGTATCTCTTTTTATTATTTCATGTGGTTTCCAAACAAGGGGTGAGTAAGAGTATACCAGAGACCATCCTTGAGCTGCAGGTTTTTCCCATGTTAGCTGATAGTGAGGGGAGAAGGTTGAAATAAACCTCATTAGAAACCATTTAGGGGAGCAAAATTTCACAGGAAATTTTATGGGTTTATGTCTGCCACTTCAGTTTGAACAAATCTGTGAGGTTCAGTGGCTGTATGGGAATGTGCCAGTGGCCAGAAAGTAGTGAGAGGAGCCAGAGAACAACTGCAGTAAAAAGTATTTCTCCTTCCAACAGAGACTAAATTTGATGTCAAAAGGCACCTAATGCATAGGCAGAATGAAGAAGCTGTGGTGGTTCGAAGTTTTGGCTATCTTGCTATGCTGTCTGGTTGCTGCCACAGCAGTTACACTTACTGATAAGCAGAGGCAGTATGGCCATGAACTGAATTTGCTATTGCTGCTGAGGCATTGGCCATGAGAAAGGGTACAAATGAAGGGTTTCCTTTCATAATACGGGCTGCTGTAGGAGTGATAAGTTTCTTCATGAGTTCTGATTTCTGTGCATTCACAGAAAAGGACAGTGCAGCCCAACTAGCACGCTTTCAAACTGGTGTCACTTGGGCTGCTTTTGTCCACGCTCTAATGCGGAGTAGAAATGCAGGATCACAGATAATTTAAAAAGCTCCCCTAAAACCTTGCAAATTCTGGCAGTAGCCTGTCAATGCTGTTTCCCATCCCATCTTTTTCTAGGTACTGTGTGATAAACTGGAACACACTGTTTTCTCCTGAGGCGTTGTATTGACATAACAGAAGAGCTTGTCAGGGAAGAACATTTCCCAGGTACGGTGCACTGGAGTTTCTCAGGTGCTGACTGGCTCCTCTTTAGTTGGAATTGGATAAGCATAAATGAATTCCACATCTGTTTTGGCAATATGACCTCGGAGGTAGCTGAGCCAGCAGTATTCCTCCAGGATGAAACGTGGATCTGCCACAGCTGGAAGAAGGAAGGGTAGAATTGCTGGATACTTAAGAATGTGGTATCTGGTGCCTCATGCCCAAAGGCTGACAGATTAATCTTTTTTGTCAGTGACTGTTTACTCTTTCTGTACCATCCCAAGTGAGGCATGCGCTTACATGTGCATGCATTCAGCAACACAAGGAGAAAATGATGGAAAATACTGGAGATACACAAGATCCACTGATTGTCTCCAAGAAAAACCTTGGCTTCATATGCATGCACGCTAGCTTTTCCACTTAGTGACCTAATCCTTTAATTTCACTTAAAAAGTGAGTACCCCTCAAGTGACAATAAATCATCATTGGCAGCCAGGCCAGAAATCTAGGGAGTATAAAGGTTAAGTTCTGCACCTTTTTTTTTTTTTTAGCTTCCTTCATCTTTTTCTTCTCTCCAACAAGTATCATCATTGTCCCTTTTACTAAGAAAGTTTCTTTGGCATTTAGATCGGGCCAACTTTTGTGATAGACTGGGATTATCAGAGGTTATTCCCATAATCTCCTTTGAAAATCTCAGTTTTGGGAATTTACTTTAGCTTTCACCCATAAAATGGTGGTTCTTGCACATCTCTACAGACATCAGCTCAGGTTAATTGCTTCAAATGGCCAATTTGTATATGCTTTATATGCAGATAGGGAATCAGGGGCTACAGCAGAAGACTTCCATTCACCTCCCACAGTGGCAAATTTAATAAATTCTGCTAGCCCCATTCTGGACCTGGGCCTCTCATCACATGCACAGGTACAGTGCCCCAGTTTGTTTGGCTTTCCAGCCAGCGGTGTTCCCAGGGGCTAGAAAATCTTGCCTTAGCAGCTAGGTCTGGGATTTGGGATGCCATTTGTCTGTTGCTAGGTTAAGCCATCATTTCTAAGCCAGAAGAACGTTCAAATCTCTTCATGTATGTAATTTGAGTTGGTTTTAATCCTAATAGATACGTGAGGAGGTTATATATATCTAATTACATATATAAAGGTTTTTAGCTATTTTTTCTCTTTTTAAACAAATAAGCATGTGGTTGTTTAGATTTTTTTTAAAACAGGAGATCAGGTTAATGATAATTTTTTATCTGGGGCTCTTGGGAATGTGTGGTATAAATGATAACTGATTACAGGTGACTAGTTAAAAAATCACAGTTCCCTCAAAAGTTAAATCTCTAGTTTTCATTTGCATTAAGACCCTGAAAATCCTAAGCAGAGTAACTTGAGCGCTAATGTGGAAGAAAATCAGGCTAATATAGTGGGTGACAAAACTGGAAACTAGTACAGAGGTCATGGGTGGGAGAATTCAGGATCAGTGGTCCTACTGCAGGTGTAGGGAGGAGAAATTCTAACCAGGTGGATGGCCAGAAGCCAGATGTCTAAACTGTCAGCTCACAATCCTCCCCTTTGTAGAAGAGATACTGCAGAAATACTGTTTGCTGTGTGAATTGGAATAGGATGCTGGAATACGGGCAGCACTACATACATAACTACAGTAATTTGCATATGTGTATGCAATTAATTAGCACAGAGGTTCACAGATTTAAAGCAGTTTTAAAGAACCTGTACTTGATGGAGATTTTTAATTTTCTGCCTCGCATACCTGCCATGTGCCCAGCATTACTCTTTCAGTGAATCACTGGTTTTGATGGAAGCACATTTAGATGAAGACTCCTGAGCTTCCAAAGGCCCACTTCCTTCTGAAACAGAACCCTTCTTCCCCATGCCTCCTACATTAATATGTCGTTTCCTGTCTCTGCAGTGCTCCGTGGATCTGCTAGCAATCGAGCCAAGGCTAGCGCATGGCTGCGGGCCTGAGCAGAACTAGGTAAGGCCATGGGGGCTCTGCTCCCTGGCCCTTCACCTCCTACTTACCTGGTGGACTTTGTAGAGAGCTGGTAGGGAACATGCTGCTCTCCTGAAGTTTCAGCATAGTTCTGCCTCAACTCTGTGGCCTTCCTGTATTCCGAGGCACAATGGAGATGGCTTCTTTTTGCCTAGTGAGCAGCTGAGTAACGAAAAATCAGAAAGTCCTGGTGGTGGTGTTTATCCCCATGCAGCTATTCCTTTTCCTTTCATGGAACAAGGTTGCTGTAATAGCATTTTTCTTTGCAGGCAGAATTGGAAATACAGAAATAAATTATGGAGAACCAGGGTGTCTCCTGTCAGAATAAATATTTAATGAGAAACAAGGGTTGTGCTCATTCAGAGTCACAAAGACTGATACTGAAGTACCGTATGTATGTTAATTTTAATGTATAAAATACATGCTTGGACTTAGAAATGCAGAGTGAACAGCCTTAAGGGCAAGTGTGTATTAAGTCTGTGACAGCTGTCTCTGTGGGTAATGAAAATGTAAAAGTTTCTTTTTTTCCAAGCCATTTTAATTTACCCACCAACCAGTCAGGAAACAGAGGAGTTTTAAAGTACATAGTCCCCAGAGCAATTCTTGGACACCTCTATCCAGACTGTGTTCACTCTAACCATCCTCTAAAGTACATCAGCTTTTTTTAATTCTTCCTAGCTCGGATTAAAAGAAAACTCTGAAGAATGATACACTGATCTTCATAGTGTTGGAACAACTTACAGAATTTGTACAAAACTGTCTATTAGTGTGTACAGTCATGCTAGTTAACATGAATAAACTGGTGACTGTTACAAGTTACTTTCATCTTACAAGTTATTTTCAAGTTAAAACGGGAATAAAAGGCATGATCTCAGAGTTTGCAGCTCATCTTGCCAAAGACTTGGGATGTTGAGGTGGGCTTGGGCCTTGTAAAGAGTTCTGGAACAATTACTTGTTCCTTTAGGCAGCACGAGAGAGAATAAATCCCTGTCTCATTTTCCTTGCTGCTCACAACTCTTAAATATTTGTTCAGTCTATCACAGTATCCCGGATGTGCCATGCCCATGTGACTTGTCATCTAAACTGTGGGGTCCCTTCCCTGCCAATTCACTTTGATCTCTCCTCATTCTGTTCCTCCATCTCACCAAAAGCTCGTGCCTTTCTCTTCATCAGCCTCTGTCAGATATCTCAGAACCTTTGTTTGCCTGTTTTGAGGGTTTCCTACCTGCCTAAAGGTAAAGTCATTTGAAATTGTTTCCCTGTTCAAACTTCTGTTTGGAATACCTATTAATTTTCCAGAGTGCAGTCATAAAGGTTATAATATCTAATGGTTGTTTTGTAAATGTTGTCGCACTGGAGAGAGAGATGTAATTGGGGCCTCTAAAGCATATGACTAATTCACTGTGCATTGATGTGTTCAGTGGTTTATCCAGTCCATAATGTGGAGGTATAAATAGACTCTCAAATCATTGCATAACAGTAGAATTGCCTACAATTTAGAATAGAGGACACTGGCAGTCTCCCAGTACGGCTGCTAATGCATTTTGTGAACTTGGATGATCTCTCTCTGCGTCATTTTTTTTAATTTTTAAAATGGAAATAGTAGTATTTGCCTAGGTAACATTCACAGTGGAAAACTTTTTTAAAATGCTTTCCAATTCACAGGTAAAACAACTGGGAGACAGAAATGTATTTCAGTTATTACTGAAGAAAAATCTGAGGTCTTTTACGTGAAAGGAGGTCTTCATGTGTTTAAAATAAAACTAAAGGAGGAGACATACTCCATTAAAACAGTAGTTACAGACTTAGTTCACAGCAGACTGTAAGGGCAAAAGTTATCATTGTTTCTAAGTCTAGGTCTCCTTTCATATGCTTCTGTTTAGATAAGAAGTGTAATACAATCTGTTCTCTTTCATTGTTTGGTTTATGCAGGCACAGGCTTGCTGCAGGAAGTGGTGTATCTAGTGAGTCAGGGAGCCGATCCAGATGAGATTGGACTAATGAATATAGATGAACAACTTCCAGTCCTAGAGTACCCTCAGCCTGGTCTGGACATCATCAAGGTACAATTTATCGCAGAGAAAGTCTTTCAGCATTTGGATATCTTTTTCCTCAGTTCCATATTTATAACTTCATTTCATCCTGTGTCTTTGTCCTTTT
This sequence comes from Egretta garzetta, assembly GCF_000687185.1. Lineage (NCBI taxonomy): Eukaryota > Metazoa > Chordata > Aves > Pelecaniformes > Ardeidae > Egretta > Egretta garzetta. The sequence goes on along the minus strand of NW_009258671.1, from coordinate 7,004,888 downwards.
CATCACTGGACTTGCTCAGTTTGTTGGAATGATTCAGAGTATTATTAGGTTATTTTAAAATTGCTTTTATTAAGCTTTATTATACGCTATTTAATGCTTTAGATGTTTCTCCATGTCCTAAATATCTCGGCAGTGGGTTTTCTGAATAAAAGTTCCAGGCCTCCCTTGCTTATGTAAACAGAAGCTGCCCAAATGAGGCAAATTTGCTTTGATCCCTTCCCTGAATTTGCAAAAGAGGAACTACAAATACAGAGATCTATGGATCTGTAGATGCACTGCTCTGAATTTACACATCTAAATCCTTAGAGACCCAGGATCTGTGGATCTACAGACTCTGTAGGTGTAGTCTGAGAAGGTTGGAATATTCTGCTTGAAATAACTTCCACATTATTAAGAACCACTCAGAGACTAGTGGCATGGCATGTAAGTGTGATCTTGTCATTGCTGTAACTACTTCTTGGAATATTAGGCAAAATTCGGGGCTGCATCCTGTAACAGCCACAGTGCTTGTGGAATTGAGCTAGCTAAGGCTGGCACGGATGGATTTAAGCTGCTTCTGGTCAATGACAACTGCAGCTCTCATCCAGGCTGAGAGCATTTAGGGGTCAGAGGTTGCTTTTCTTTTTCATCTGTGTGATGCCTAGTTCAATGGGACCTCACTGCTACCTTGATTCAAATTAGCGGTGGCAGTAGTAAGAGGTTTAGTTTGAGATTATACATCGTTACCTATACTACGTTCTAACAACTTGATCCAATATGGATTTATGCAGTTTTTTAACTGCTGCAGGATAATTTGTGTCATAAGACAATTTTGTCTCAAGTTGCAGAAAAATAAAATGTTTGAAAGATGTTCACACACTCAGATAAACCTATGGATTGTCTGGGCCTAATTCTGAGGATAAAATAAATTGCAAGAGTAAAATTTTGAAGTGAAGAAGTTAGGGGTAGGGTTCTCAGAGCTTCTAATGTTTTTCAAGGAATTTTAGTGGAAGCATCACTGGAAACAGAGTTAGTTTGATACTAAGAATCTTCAACTATTAGACTCTCTTCCTGAGAAGGTCCTACAAATGGGAGTAGTTTGAAAACAAAAGTGGAAAGAACCCCCAACAAAACCCCCCAACACGTTATCCAGCCTTTTGATATTTAAAAACCAGATGTAACTCCCTGACCTAATATCTAGACCTAGGCCCCTATTAATTTAAGAAGTGAATTTGTGAATGTGACTCAGTGTAGTAAAGGGCTTCAAGTAGACAGTTCAGGACAGCTCAGGATGTGCCAAAAAGCTAATGCACAATAAGAAATGTTTGTCTGCTTCATTTTAGGAACTGACATCTCCTCGCCTCATAAAAAGCCACCTACCATATCGGTTTTTGCCTTCAGACCTCCATAATGGCAATTCAAAGGTAAAAATTAAATGAAATAATGTTTGTTTAACTACATTGGCAGCAGTTGTTTAAGTGCTTTGGGAAACAGGGTGGGGAAAAAGTTTTCAGTAAGGTGACTTTTTTCTCCCCCACATCATAGGTAATATACATGGCTCGCAACCCCAAAGACCTGGTGGTGTCTTATTACCAGTTTCACCGCTCCCTAAGGACCATGAGCTACAGAGGAACGTTTCAGGAGTTCTGCAGAAGGTTTATGAATGACAAGTGTAAGGAGCTGTTCTCTCTGCACACGCTGTTACACATTTATTTTCATCTCTGCATTCCTTCTGCAAGTACAGAAGTGAACTGGATAAAGGTGCATTTGTTTTGCATATACAGCAAGGAGGTTGCTACAGATAGTGCTGCGTGGACTTATATTTATCCATGCAAACTATGGCCATGCCTTGTAAATAATTGCGTTACAATATTTGACCCCTTGGGCTCAGCAGTGTTCCACTTAGCTCAGGCAAAACTCTGGTCTACTTTTCTGAAATTCAGTTTGCAAGGTACTGGGTATCTTGTGAAAAATGGTGAATACTCCGACCATCATTTGATTTCAGTTGTACCTCATTGTTAGCTAGTTCTCGGGAGTCTTCCTGTTTCTCAAGGGGATTTTTGGTGGCAATTCCTTTAATATTTTTATTTCATCCAAAACCTCAAGTTTGTCCCTTGCAAGATACCAGTTAACACCCAAGCCCCTCTAGGTGGCATGAGATTGATCTGGAGTACCTCAGTGTGTTGAAGTGAGCCCCTGTAAGAAGGCAGCTGCAGGCTGCTACTGTCTGAAAAATACACCTCTATAATGAGAATACAATAACCTGCTTTACCACAACTCATCAGCTGCTCAGCCAGTAAATCCTTTGAGCGAGGGCTTTTTCATGAGACACGCACCCACTGCGTTCCCACTCAGGCTGCACTGCCTTAAGCAGCTCCACTGCACTAGCTCAGTAAACTCACAGGGAGGACAAGCCCTGTGTTCTCACATACCTGGCTGCCACTGGGCTTTTTGCCAGTGGATTGCCACACTTTCTAGCTAGGAATAGAAAATTTTTTTACTGCCTTCTATTTCTCTACAAAATCTTCTCTCTGATAGCTTAATGTGACACTAAGAATTCACCATGTACCTTGTGCTCTGAGAGCAGGAACTCCTCTAGATCCAGTGCAGCAAACTTCCCTTCAACTTGGAATTTGGAGGAGGTGATGCTAAAGGAACTGTATAATGCTAAAGGAACTGTGTAATTCTAAAGGGGAGAAAAAAGGAAAAGCCTACCAGTGGAAGTTATTTAACAGGCCTTAAAAACCTTTGCTACTTTCTCCGGCAAATTTGTGCAGGGAGGGTAAATGCTCTCCTTCTGTTCCAGCCCACCTTCAGCTTTTTCTTTAGCAATTCCCCGAGAATGGGATGTTTGTCTGTAGCCCATGATCCAAAACTTCTAGGCTGGAGACATATGAAAGACGCGTTTGAAGGTCTTCTAAGATAGGAGGAAGGTTCTGTATTCTTTTTCATATAAGTATCCCAAGAGTTATTTATATCTTCATCTTGTAGCAGCTAGCTGATTTATCACAACCTCCCAGAGTCAATAAAACATCACAGCATGTTCTGTGTCCATAATTGTGCAAATGGAGTTGTTTTGTAATACAGCAAATTTAGCATTTAGCTAAATGTTTGCATCTCACGGAAGCAATGCAGTAGCAAAAAAACCTTCAGAAGAAGTCAAAGTACTGCTAGAGGGGGAAGCTCTGAGCCCAAATGACACAATCCCACTCTTCTTACCCCTCCTTATACCTGACCATCTTGAAACAAATTCAGTGCATGTTAGCTATATCATTGAATAGGGATTAGTCTTGAATGTGCTAATTTTTTGGCATTATCCTCTAAAGCTTAAGTGAGTTTCTTACATAGCATAGGTAAACTCTGCTAACATAATCTTGGCTGATGTGTTAGTTTCATGCATTAATTTCTTTAGGGGTGTATGGAATAGGAATAACAAAAGTGGAATTTTCCCAATACCATTATAAAAATTGAAAATGAGTCAGCTGATTAAAATAACTTTCCTATGGAATTGACCTCTTTGTCCATTGAAAATGTTCCAGTTACCAAAATTAAACAATTCTTTTTCAAAGGGAAAAGGTGGCTTCAAAACACAAAACTAAGAAGTTTCATATTTTTCCAGAGCTGCTTTGCTGAAAAGATAAAATTGACAAAAGAAAAAGTGAAAAAATGTGAAAAATTGTTCACGGTATTTGCTTAACCCTGCCTTGATGATCTGAAGTACTTTGGGCAAGCTTATTACTGATAACAAAGAAATACGCAGAATGCATTTCTCTTTGGGTTGTCTTTCTGGTAATATTGGCAGCAAAAAAACATTATCTAGATAATAAATACCAGTGTCTGAACCTAGACACACATAAATTGACTGACATCAGAGCAAATGTGGACTTTATCAGAGAAGTGAAAAACAAAGGAGGAAAGTTTTTGGGGCAGGGTTAAGATTCCTGTAACCACTGTCTCAGCAGTGTTGGGAGCACAGGCCCTCCCAGCGTAGCACCTCTGCTTCTCTTCAAGTCCTAAACCCCATGCAGCAGGTACAGGGAACTGAAGACAAGCTGCTGGTGGCATGCAGGAGGTGGGAGGCGTGAGCTTTTAATCATTGGCAACCCTGCACGCTGCAACTCTGCTCACGACTTGTGACATACAGGAAGTACCCCATCACATCAATCTAAGCTTTCGGGAGCACTCAACACCTCATGGGCATCTGGCTGTAGTCGGGATTTATTGCATAATTGAGATAACTGATAACAGGATAACTGAAACTGTGTTCTGGCATATCTACAGAAGTTGTATGGAAGTGTTCAGAAGATAACAATAGGATAGAATAGGTCTTAGATTTTAGGGAGGGGCAAAAGATGTAACGATAAATAGAATATTCTGTCAGTACATCCTACATTTTTGGGCACAACCATGAAACATTTTTATAGGCCTGTTTCCTCAATACTTGTTTAGTTAAGAAAGGACAATGGTTGTTAGTAATTCTTGGTGTGTAATAGAAGATGCTGTCTGGAACTTTCCACGAATGCTATATCTAACTTCTAAGTGAGGGAAACTGCAGTGTAATACATTAATTGCAGGAATTCATACAAGTTGTAGCCACTGGAAATTTGCCTTCTGCAAAGCTATCTGCATAATTTTTATTTTGACTCAATTTCCATTCAATAGTCAGCCATTATTAATACTGAGCTCCAAGAGGTCCATCATGAAACACAGTGGCATTTTCAGTTGAACAATTTATCTTTATGGTAAGCTAATTCTTTTGAATATTCCGATAGAAAAACTTCTTTAATTAAGTTCCTTGCTGTGCATGGCAATGGTCTAAACCAGACACTGTTCTCCTGAACCACTCCAGTTATTTTATTATTCTCCTTTTTTTTTCCTTTTTGAAAAGGGCTTAATAACAAAAGTGTTCATTTTCCTCATGCCAATCACAATGTCTTTGTAGTAGGATATGGTTCGTGGTTTGAACATGTGCAAGAATTTTGGGAACATCACATGGATGCCAATGTACTTTTTCTCAAGTATGAAGATATGCATAAGGTAGGTTAGATGTAGCAAAAAGGTATTTTAATTACATTTAGCATTGTAGTGCTTAAAATACATAAAGTAGAAAAATTGCTGCTTCTGTACATATTTGGGCTCCCTAATGTCTGATACAATTTTTAAAGCACTGGCATTCAATAGCTTCTATGGACTTTCAGCACTTTTTTATAAACCTAGTAATTTACCCGGGAATCTGCCTGCATCCATAGGCACTAAACTATTCACAGGTAGAGATGTGTAACTGTTCAGTGCTTGCTACACTCAGCTCTGGGCATTCATTTAAGAGAAATGTCTTGCTGTGTGTGCTGTATCAATGAGAAAAAGAAGTGTTATCATCAGGGTTTTGTCCTATATATTTGGCATTTATTCTGATTATTTGATTGTTCTTAACTGTCTTCTGTGAAACAATGTTGAAAACAATTAGGGATGATTGTGTAGTGTAAGGTGAACATAATTATTGGGTCCTAACAGTATGCTGGCTAATAAATCCACCTTATTTTTAACCAGAAATTTAGTGGAAATACTACATAGAACATTGGTTTCCATTTCCTACTGCAGTAATATATTTTTGAGAAGTAATGAAAATACTTCAAAATGTTTCTTTGACTGGAAAATTAATGCAAACATAGGAAAAACCTAGCTCCTTTCTCTTAACCTACAAAAAGGCAAAATCAGGGTAGAACTCAATAAATCTGAGTAAATCATAATTTCAGCTTTTCTGAGCCTTCTCATGGACTGGGATGCTAAAAGGAGATGTAACACAATCAGAATAATTAAAAAAAAGTTTAGTAGAAATGATTTCAAACCCATGGTTTTGAATAATGATGTATTGCTAGCTGTGCTCACTGACAGATGCTGCCGAAAGCTGGTCTCACAGTATCCTTCTGCTTCCTGATAAACATTGCTGTTTTCTCCTTCCTTGCAACTCCAGAAGTCTTACTCATACTGAGGAACCCTGGATTTCTGGGTATATAAACAAATGACTGCTTATTATCAGAGGCTACCTCACTAGATCCTTTCCCTCTACATGAATGCAGACCCAGAAGCTAACAATGAAGGAAGGGTTGTTCTAACATTTGTAATTACTTATTTTATCAAGATCAAAATCAAAGTAACTTTTAATTCCTCCAAAATACACTCATCTTCCAGAGTGATCAGTTAAGGGTGTGGTGGTGTCTGAAGAGGGAAGCATCACGCTTAGTTTGCAGTGCCCCGTTCTAGTATTTGAAGAGGTGAGCTTACATGACCTTGTTCTCTACTGACCTGTCTATTCTAATTACTTGGAATGTGTTTATTTTCAGCAACTTGGAAGGCGGCAAAATTTTAAGACAGTGAGGTTTCTACTTCTGTATTTGTGTTTTTCACACTCATCAGGATAGAACTCATTTTGAAACACTTAAACTCATTTTAAAAAGATCGTTTAAAATATTGTAAAATAAACTATTTTTAAATACTCTCTTACAGGACCTAGCAACAATGGTTGAGCAACTGGTGAGGTTCTTAGGAGTTTCTTACGACAAAGCACAGTTGGAATCCATGGTGGAACACTGCCATCAACTCATTGATCAGTGCTGTAATGCAGAAGCACTTCCCGTTGGCAGGGGTATGTTTAAAACCCACAGTAAAACTCTTACTGTGGAAGTTGCAAGAAGCAACTGACAACTTAGTAACTGCCAGGATGTGTTAAGATGTTGGCAAAATATTACTACGTAAATGATGGGAGGAAACTTGACTGTTGGTGCAATTTAGGGGTTGGTTTGTTTTGAAATAAAGTCAGGTAGAAGTGACTAAAAAGGATGGAAGTATCCAAGATCAACAGTGTGTATTCAACACCATGCAAACCACTCTGTTAGTCTTTGGCTTACTTCAACGGATTGAGCTGTTCATGCTGAGAAGACGGCACCGCTCCTTCTGACCTTTGGCATGTCAAAGCCCACGCAATGTCATACAGTTTGTCCTGGCCTAAGCCCTTGTGTTTAAGTGTATCAGATTTTCTAGAATAGCAGATAATTCTAATTTGAAGGCATCAAATGACAGGGAGCTGTAGTTTTCTTTATGAGCTTTTTCGTTTCATTGTCTAAGTCAGCTGTTTAAAATGCGTTTAGCTTCTAGATGTTTATTCTGGTGAGGTCTTTCTCTAGGAACCTGAAGTGCCCTTTAAACTGCTGATACATCTGTCCTTTGATAACGTCAAGAAATCAAGTCCTTTCTCAGTCTTCCTTCCGATAAGCATAAGAGTGACCTCAGTAAGTCTCCCTCAAATTATTTTCTGTAGGCTGCTTTACAGCACTTAACAGTTCTTTTTAAAAATGAGGGTATAAGATCAAGATGGAGAATTCCTATGTCAGCCGTCACAAATGTATCTACTGATTTAATCCAGTTTTAACTGGAACTTTCTTTCCCTGTCTCCCTTGTTTGTCCATCCATGGCCACATTAGCATGTTTTGCTGCAGCATCATACATGAAGCTTATGTTGTTTATCATGACCACAAAGTCTTTTCAGAGGAACTAATTTGCAGGTTCTTGTCCCTTACTCAGGGAGCATGACCTGAATACTTAGGTTTCTGCGTAGGAACCCTTTCTGTACTACTTGTCTCAGCCAACCTTGTTGTTATCTGCAGATTTTATCAGCTGTAATTTTTATAATTATTTTCAAATCTCTCATAAAAATACCAAACATCATCAGTCCTTCTTGACTACTAATTTTAAGTTAGCCAGTTGTTTATTCACTTATCATGCCTTTTGTTGACATTATATACTTCTATTAAAAACACTAAAATCACACACCTTACAAAAGTCTATTGTATCTTTGCATTCACCTTTAATCAGTCAAACTGTAATCTTACCAACACTCGGTCAGGTTTGTTTGAGAGCGAGTTTGCTTTCCCATGAAAGCGGGTTCACTGGTATTCTATACTACCTTTACGTCTTTCTTGGCAGTGCCTTATGCCAATTTTCCATGACTCAGCTCAGACTTATCGTCAGAGTAACTGACCCAGGATAACTTACCCTGTTTGTATGTTGGGACAAACATTTCAGAGTGTCATACTTGGAAAAAAGCCATTGCTCACACCTCCTTGCTTTTATCTGCGACTTTGCACACCTGGTACTGAAAGGCTCTTGGTACATTATGTGGGGCTACATGCTCCAGTTATTACAGGAGGACCTGGAAACCAGATTCATAAGGGCAGTTCTCTGTCATAACTGTGCTATGGCACCTCTTTTTGCCCCGGTTCGCTTATGTTATGGTAAATGATGACTTTTTGAAATAAGTATCTCAAGTTTGCTGGCTTGAGGTAAAATTCCAGGGACAATAAAGGAGTTTGTCGTTTCAGCAAAAGACCTAATATATTCCCTGTAGTTTCTGGCAGAGTCTCCTCTGAATGGTGTGTTTTCCTGCTTTTAGTTAGCTTGCTTTCAACTCTCATCCTACCCTTCTGTTACTACTTCAAACTGAAAATTCAGCATGTAATACAACTTGTATCCTGTGTGAAAACAACAGACCCTCTCATTTGCAGTAGGATTTTACGGCACCTTGCCTAACTGATCACCAACCCACTTCTCTGCTATGAAGACAAGATCACAAAACAATGAGTCTGGCAAGACGTCCTGAGGGCCTTGATTAAAGTGTTCTGTGTCAGCACAAGATTTTACAAACAACAGAGCTGCTTTGTCTTCCGTTGACTTGCAAGAAGTAACACAAAACCCTTAGGTTTGCTCCTGACCTCCACGATCTGGAGATCTGTGGGGCAGCAGTACTCCACATGCTGCGCACAGCCCAAACCCGCCTCTCCTTGTCCAGTGAAAGCCAGAAAGGCAGTTGTGAAGGAAAGCTGAGGTCGTAATACAAGAGAAAAAGAGAACAGAGCTGCTGGTGAGACCTTCCACAGGCAGAAAGGTCAGCCCCTTGTCTCTGCCGGCCACTGCACGTCCATCCAGATCAGCAGGGCGATGCCCGCTTTTGCCGCATGCACCATTCTGTACGTGGTGTTAGTGTTTGTCGTTCTGTAGCGGAGCCTGCAAACCCCCAGTCAAGGGTCAGAGCCTCTTATTCGTACCGCCTACAAATATTTTGAAAAGAAGCTGCCATTTTGTAATAGAGCAGGCAGGGAGCTACAGCAGTTAATGTAATATTTTGTCCTTTGTTCACTGTGTGCTTTTTATTAAAAATACCCTTATTTTGAATTTCTTCTGTTTGCTGTCTCTGGCTTTTACAATATTTTGTTACTTCAGAATGCAGCTTCATTAACAGTGCTTTGTTCCTTCTCTGTTTGTTTCTGTGACAAAGAATGGTGGCAATAACATGACAGCTTATTGTAATTTGTTTCAAATATTTTTAATTTGTCATTAGTTACATTTACTTTATTATTTTGCTTTATTTTAGTTCTTCATTTTTTTTTCTTTTAGCACATTGATCTTTACTCTGAAGATAACCCTGAGCTGCTGTGAAAGCAGAACAATGATTAGATATGTTACTTACATTTGACTCTTATCACATCATAATTTACACAGTTGCATGATTCAAATCATAAACCAGGTGGGTGACTTTTTGACAAGCTATCAATTCATATGGTAAAAAAAAAAAAAAAAAAAAAGATGTTACAAATAATCCACTGTGTGTGTCCTTTATAAAACTTGTCATTTGTCCATACATGTTGTTAGGGAGACTCAGAAACAAAAGGCTTATCTTTCCCAAGCAGAGGAAGAAAATGTTTTATTATCGTTATTGAAAGGCAAATACAGTCTTTTATGTTTTGTGCTATACTTTATGCAATGATAGTTGCCAGAGAAAAATTGAAATCAGTATCAGATGTTTATGACTGTGAGTGTTTTCTTAATGGGTTTTTTTGGTACAGGAAAAATTTGGTGAAAACAAGAAATGGTGCATGTTCAGTCAGTTTCAGGTTCTTTTGTTTGTTGGTTCCTGAAAACAAACCAGAACACTATCATACCTTCAGGAGTTGTAGGAAAATCCTGATTTCATAAAACGGCCCTTGCCGCACATACTACACCGTCATGTTAATATGTCATTTGTAGATGTTCCAGACAGTTTTGTCTTTGGACTCAGTTACAGAGTTGCTGCATAAAAGCAATGGTAATTAAATTAAATGGATATTCTTCTTATGCATCAAGTGCATAATTAAGCTCCCTGCATGTAGTTTTGATCTTGCGGTTATGATAAGAGTCTCTGGTAGCATAGTCCCAATTCTCCTTTCATTTATTGCACTTGAACAACCCTGGATTTTGTCTTTATTTATATCCAATACAGAGAAGAGGATTGGGCCTCTCAGTCTGATTACTCCATGGGGCTTATTCACCAACAAGTAACCCTGGCTGACTTTGAGTTAAATAAGTTTTGGACTGCAGGGAAACAGTGGTTAAGGGGGCCGCAGCCTTTGCCTGGTGGGTTCGGCAGCGTCATCAGGTTACGTTACTAGCTGGGTTCAGTAGAGCAGAAGAATACTCCATACAAGGAAAAAGCGTTCAGTGTCCATCTTGCATCCACCAAAAGCTTCCTATTCCTCGTGTATAAAATTAAAATTTGAATGGCACAAACTGGGTGCATGGCACTTGTTCTCTTCTCTAGATATAATTGTGGCACTCATATTTAACAAATAATTCTTTCCACATTCAGAAATGTAAATTCATCTGTTGAACTTATCTTTAAAGAGAAAATAATATAAATCGGTAATGATAATATTACATCTTGATAATCAGGATTCAGTAATCAGTTTAATAGCGCCGCATTCCATGTACCTTTTGGATAGTTCTCTAACCAGCGTATGCTGAAGGCACAGTAATTTTGAAATGTATTGCTGTTAGCTGTTGGAATTACTAAACAGCCACAGTTTGCACTGAAACCAGAAATCCCCTTTTAAATGAATACCCAAACCAAAATCTGCATTCATTTCTGATTAAGGCTAGAGCAAAATCTCAAAAATCTGAACTCTTCCAGTATAGTACTCGCCTCGTGCAGATGACAAAGTGTACAGTACTTTTAATTTTAAGGCTTTGCAAGGGGAATTGGGTAAGACAGTGAACAGCCTTAGGTCTCGTTTAGCTTTCAATGAAAGCTAAGACTGATTAGCATCTCACAGACGATACTTGGTGCCCTGCACAATTAGACTGTAGATATTTGGTGTCCTGTTATGTCTGCTCTCTGACTTGTGTTCCTTCTCTGTGTTTCAGGACGAGTTGGGCTATGGAAAGACATCTTCACTGTTTCAATGAATGAGAAATTTGATTTAGTTTATAAACAGAAGATGGGAAAATGTGACCTCACATTTGATTTTTATTTATAAAAAATGCATGCATACGATATCCAAATATAGCTAGAAGTGCTTTATGCATTCATTTATTACCTGCTGGACAAACTACTGTAGCTATTATGTGTAACAAGATTTAAAGAAAGAAAAACAATCTAAGTAAACCGTATCAGATACAATTATCTTTGATCCTAAACAGCTGTTTATCTTCTAGTATTTTAATCCTTTGTTCACATGCAAGAACTTCCTAGACAATACTAGAATATTCAGCTGTTACGGAATGTATTATATACGTATAAGGTATGCATCATATATGCAACTAGAATGTACACCTTTTCAGCCCCACATTGATTATTTAATGTGTTTTATAAAAGCTTTTCACTAGAACCTAAATAAACGTCCGTAAACCAAATAAAAAATTATTTCAGAGGGAAACAAGTAACAGGCCAAAACTGTATGCTAGAATGATCTCAGGGGTTAATTGTCACATTTATTTTTATAGCAGGTATATCAAATATAAATAAATCCCATTCCAAAATAGTAACTGATCAAAGTGGGGTTCGCATTAGGTTCTGCACACCCTTATCTGTATAATTTGAGTAGGTTCCGTGCACTGGCATACTCTGCAAGACAGGCCTCCTTATGAAATACAGCTGTGATTGTCACTCTAAGCCCCAAACCCTCCCATGCTTTCATGGAGGACAGCACACGGCTGCCTTCCTGCCAGATGAAGTGCAGCTCCATGCCCAAGGTCAGCAAACGGAAGCTTCTTAAGCCCCCAACTCTAATTCAGTCCCTCAAAATGGGGCTTAAAAGCAAGGCATCTGGTGCAGGGTCTATCCTGAGGAATCGGGAGTCTCTGACCCAAATCACTTTCCTGCGTAGATGTGAATTTCACCCGCCAGATAGAGTAAGAGAAGATAAGGTGCTGGATATCCTTTAGTTCCACTAAAAGTTAAGGGTGCTCAGCGCTGTTTACGGTTTGTGCTACTGGACCCCACCAGACCCAAGTGGAAGCTGAATACACGTGCCAGTGTTAAGCAGGCAGAGGAGACGGCAGCACTCAAGGAAAAGAGTTTAAAAATATGCCACCAGGTGGGAGTATTGCACAAATATTCATGCCGAATACAGTTTCAGTAATTGTTAGCCGTGACTGGTCTGGATTATAATCAGGATTCAAGTTTATTTCTGTCTCTTTTTTTATTCTCTACAACAGGTACACAAACAGCCTGAAGCAGGCTACCATCACTATAAAACTCTCCAGAATTATTTTGTTGTTCTGTTAGGTAATGACATCTATGCTTTTTAGGTTCTCAGCTGCAGGAGGCCCATTTTTGCTAGTCAAATATTCAGGCTCACCAAAAGCCATGAGGAAGGACTAGCAGATTTTTAGTGTTTCAGTTCTGTTGGGAAACTAACTGTCAGTTCAGCAACTGGCAAGCGGTGTAGCATGATGTGGCTTGACAGCACTTTTCCTTGTATATTTGTGAGTGAAAATGCTTTCAGTGAAATTTTATTTCTATTTTTATATTTTTAGTACTGTATGAATATTAAGCACTACACGTTATACTTCTGTGCTTGCTTGCTTATTGAATAAAAGATGTGTTCCATGCATTGTGGTTTGCTCATTTTCTAGACCTCCTGCTCGGGCCAGGTAGTCTTAGCAGGAGCCAGAGATCCTCTCCCCTACCCACACCCCCTAACTTAAGACAGAAGAACTGCAGAAAGCTGGCGTCAGCTCAAACCCCTATCTGACCCAGTGAGCTGTCTCTGACAGGAGCCCGTAACGCATGCCTGCGCAAGGCTACTACAGAGGGCACAGGACTCTTTGAGCATCTTTGTGTTTAACAGCCCTCCACGGGGTTTTCTTCCCCTCGTGCTGGTATGGACAGCATCCCACGGCAGTGCGTTCTTCATCTAAATACACACTGTATGAAAGAGGACTCCACTTAGAGAGTGCCACCAGGCAGTGTAATTCGGTGTTCCCTTTGTTCTTGCATTATGATGGATGATGCACAGCCACTGTTCAATCCATGCAAGATTTTACACACTTTTATCTTGCACCTCTCTGGCAACTCCATGCAGTGGGGTCCTACTAGTCTCTGTCATACAGGACACCAAATCCAACAAACTACAACAAGCTGCAAGAAGACAGGAATAGGAGAATTCCTTCTTGCTACAGAGGAAGACAAAATCCCACAGTTCCTGCAGATTAGAGTCAGAAGAAAATTCCATTAGCACCAAAAATCTACTTAAGTCACTTAATCCCAAAGACATATGAGCATCCTTATCGGCTGCCAAAAAGGCTTCTCACATTTCTGAAGACACAAGGGAATCCCACTCCCAGGCACAGCCTGTGACCTTTGCAACAGAAGATGACCAGCCCCCAAAGCCAAAAAAGTTCTAAGGCCACATTTTTAGCAGCCATTTAAATGCCACTGTCAAACTGAGTCTGTGTGGAGGGCCACCAGCTACGAGGCTGGAGGGGGAATGGCTAGTTCAGCCAAAAAAAGTATTTCCTTATTGTAGAGAGCAATAGCTTCTGCGACAATCTATTGTGCACCTAACCCTCTGCTGGTGCTCCTTGGTTTAGACAACAAAGCTGCAGGACTCTGCTTTCCAGGACCAGCCAGACTGGCCTCAGCCAGAGCTATTCTTCCCCTTGACTCCATTGCCTTCTCTGCTAATAGGGGAAATTCATCCCAGAGTCGGAAGTCTGGTCAAAGCCCATTCCCACATAAGCCATGTGGAAATTCTACCTCTGGATCTCTGGTCCTGGAAAGCATTTCAGTCTTTCTGTTAATATCCGTAGGTAGTAAGCTCCTTCGTATTTTGACAACTTGAACTTTCAGGACTCGGCCAAATGTCACCATGATTCTATCCAAACAGAGACACCCCTTGGCCAAATACCCCAAATTGTCTCTGGAGGGAATGCTTCATTGACACAAATGCACTGCAAATGAAGAACAAAAATAGCAGAAAACCAAACAAATTATTTTTTTTTTCTCCCCTCAGCATTCAGATTTGGTAAGCTGCTTCTGCTGAGGTAACTGCCACAAAGTTAGTGTGCTAGCGAGATTTATCATCAGTTATGCAGCTGGTAGCCCATTTAGCGACACAAACCTGCAAGACACGAGGATGATTTGGGTGGCTTTGGATTGCAATGGTATTTCAGATCAAACAACAGGCAACCCCGTTCCCTGTAAAGCACCAAGTACCCTCAACGACCGTTCAAACCTGCTGTCGTTGGCGATATACCTTCATGGATACATCAAATATACCACCCCATGGCATCAATCCATCACTAAGCAGGTGCACATCAAGAAGTACTTGACAGGCCTTAGCCGTAGGGCCCCCAGAAAGCCCCAGGGCTGTGCTGAGCAGTGCTCTGGCTCCTGGCCATCCACCCCTGCAGCTTCAGTCGGCAGGGTGCCTCGGATGCCAGCGGCGTGAAGTGGCTTGCCTCAGAAAGGGCCCTCCAAAGCGCTAACGTGAAGAAACTGAGGGGGAACTAAGCTAGGTAAGAAATTTTTCCACGGTTTTGTATATATAAAAAGTTGAAGTGTCCATTGCAGTGAACTGGGGCAGTAAAGAGGAAAGACAAGAAAGCTAATGAGTAACCATTAAAGATTCTCAGAGCTTTTGTATAAACATCACAACGTGGCAGCAATAGTTCTGGCAATAATTATAAAGATTTATAGGCTTGACCCACCATTATTATAAGCCATTCAGTCTTGCCTGGGCTATAAATAATGCCACTCAGTAGCTAGAGGTTTAGAGAGAGGTTTAAGGAACAGCATTTGCCTCTCCAGTCAAAAGAAAAAGGCTAAACAGAGATTCAGCTGAATCAAATAATATCAACGAAAAAATCCCAAGCCCAGTGACCATGCTCACAGGCAGGCGACAGTACAGAAATGATGACACCTAATCTCACTGCATCCTTCTCAGCTGCCCATGTCCTCGCTACATAATTAATTTCTTTACCACAGGATCTGCAGACTGGTGTCCTCTAGTGTTTGAATTATAAAACAGATGCAGATAGAGTATTTTCTGCTACATGCCATGGTGAATATTACACAGAACAGAAATAATTGCAACCAATAATCAGCTTCATTCTGGCAATGCAAAGGGAGTCTGGAAAAAGGAACACCGTTGTTTAAAAAGAAAGCTTACCCAGATTTCGGCATAATGAGGTTTAGAGCTCAAGTCCCGAGTCATACTCCAGTAAAAACTGCTGCTCTGTCTTCAGGGAGTTGCAAGGAAGTCGGCAACACTGACGCCACTTTGTCCTGGCCTGTCTGCATATAAACCACCCCTCCAAATGATGGGGGAGCAATGGCAAATTCTGCAGGCAGACTGGAACAACGCCTCTTCCCAGATCTCAGGCCTGAATCATATATACGTGCATGAAACCTCCAGTGTCCTCCTGAAAACTCCTGAGCTGTGTGGTCTTTAAAAGTGAATGCGAGAAAAGTTTACAAAAATGCAGGGCAATTTTCTGTACTTTAGGACTTCACCATGTGGGAACTGCTGTTAGCAGTGTAGGACTCCTTAACCATAAACTGGTTTTAGAAACAGTGAAACTGTTTACACCAATCGAATAGAGAAGGGAGAAGACTTTGTACTCCCTGCTACTGCAGGAACCTAAATGAGGTTCCCTCGATAAGCTGTGCTGCGCCAGTATCATTTTTCTGGATTTTGCCACCTCACCAATGACTGAAATTGTAAAGGCACGCAACAACTTTTGCTGGAGTTCTCACTGTGCACAGATGACAAGCCCTGGCAACGCACGCTAGAGTAGCTTTAGAAGCTACCACCTCCAGCTGTCCACTCTGCCACTCTGCCAGAAATGGCCACCATGGAGGAGAGACAGCAGAAGCAAATGTGTGCTGGCTCCTCCGCTGCTGTAATTTAGGGGCTGACATATTAACTTAAACTGATAGGGACGGTGTTTCAGATAATAGGCTGATTTGTGAACGGCAGAGGCAAGGAGCCAAAGCATGTTCTCGGGTGCTGCCCTGGCTTGGAGGTGATCTCCCAAGCCCTTGTCAGAGCTCTTTGGAATGAGCTCTGCTATCGGCCGAATGCAGTCTCTACTCGGGAACAGTCCCTTTCACACATGGACCCGCTGTCACCTGTGAAAGATGGTCTATAAAGATGGAATCGTGTCCTTCAGCAAGAAGGGGGGACAGATGCACACTGCCACATGGAGTGAGTTAACTAAAACCCACTTTTGGAAGGAATATTGTTTTGTAGGAGGGAGTGCTGCAATAAGACATGGTGTGTGACAGCATGCAAGATGCAGAAAGAACGGTAATGTAATGGCAGCTGACTGCTCAGACCGATTCCAATCACACGCACTAATATGCCGGCTTGCCTGATACGTGTGGTACGAGTGATATTCAAAGTAACTGCCACCCAGACGTTAAATCCACTGTCACCATCTCTGTCACATACTCAGCTTTTGCCAGCACTGAACATAAGATGACAATTTAATCCTCACACGCAGATAACAGTAACACACAGCTGGTGTAACAGTGTGCTAAGACTTCAGCCCTCGCAGGCCTTACATCTGCTTTCTTAAAGCTTTGGAAAAGAGTCACCCATAAAATATGTGACAGCTCTAAAACTCAGCGTGAGTGAACCACTTAGAACAAAACAAAACCCAAGGAAAATGTTTAGATTTCAAGCTCCACTGGGAATAAGTATTTTATTTTTGCCCATACATTACCAAATCAAATGGTTGGGGCTTAATAAATATGTAAAATTTACCAGAGGTAACAAATGTGATGATGAATATTCCCTACTCAACACTTGCACCGCTCCAGAGTTCAACTTTTCCCAGGTTATTTGTGTACTACTTGGTTGCTTCTGCACCTTAGCTGTTTCTGGTGCTGCAATCCCTCCCAAAAAGGCAGTTCTACCCCTACTGAAACAGATAATTCTGGAAATGCTGCAAGAGACTTTCAGTTCCGGGGATTGCCACCACTCCTTAGTTGGTAGGATTTAGCCCCAGAGAGGAAGAGCCAAGGTGGGTTTCCAGTTCAGTTTTTTAACCACCCTGCTTCAGCCACACACGCTTAGGGGCTGGTCTCTCTTAATAGCCAGACCCTTTTGGACATGTTCATTGTTGCCTCACTAAATCCCAGTGAGATTGGAGACTAAAATTAGTTCTGACTTTGTTTTTCTTATTAAAGATCTATGTAGTCCAGTGTATTCTAAACAGGATGAAAAAGGAGTACAAACAAAAAATGCAATATGGGCCAATTCAAGCTGTAAACATTTGGCTTATAACCATGCAACTATGGATCATTTGGTCACTTTTTTACTCAGTAATCTGGGGCAATTTACATGAAGTTTTTGAAATGAAGAAATAATTCCAAAACTGTTCTTTTTCCCCCCCTAGCAATAACTATGATGCTATGCACAGCCATTACATTCCTGCAATCCTACATCCTTCTGCTGAAGTTACTGTCTCTAAATGAGCACTACCACTGAATTCAAAGGGACCACATCAAAGTTAAGTTACATGCACAAATATTTGTGTGAATCAAAGCTTTAATGTGCCCTGCAGGGCATTAGTCTACATCAAGAACTACTGAAACACTGAACTTGCTCATGGACTTTTGAAAATAGAAAGCATTACCAGTTAATTGCTGATGCGTGGCCAGTGTGTCTGGACTCTGCAAGAGACTGTATTTTTTTCAGACAATGGCTACAATATAGTTTTCAACAAATGTCATTCAATTTATTAAAAAAAAATACACCAAAGCTTAGAGAAAGCCATACAACAAGGCCTCTCTTCTCATGTCAGACTGCAATAATTCATGCAGTCCTTCTGGAATTAAAAGGGCTTAAACCAAGATGGAAAACACCCTACCCATACTTTACATGGGTCATTGCACCATGAAAAAAGCATGTATTTTAGACTGAAAAGAACCTTAAAAGGCCAAATTTCTCACTGCAATGCTCAGTTAAATCTTGAACCAAAAGCACTCCCACAGCAACTGGGCAAGCGGGTACTAACACCCCCTCGGCTGCTCCTCAGTTTGGGTCCGGCCAGCGGGCTGCTCCTAGCCCACTGCCCGGGAGCCGGGGGTTCTTGTAAGGGCTGCTGGGG
>NW_009258671.1:6965456-6986106 GCF_000687185.1 Egretta garzetta | reverse complement strand
TCAGCGGAGCACCTGCCTCCCTACGTGAGGGCGAGCTTTAATCACGTTAATGAATCACTTTAATTTTCTGACGTCTAATGATAAGCGCAGCCTGAACCAAGGCAGAAGCGCTGCGCGGTTTGCTTGTGCCGGACCGCTCCGGAGGCTGGGGTCAGGGGCTTTGCTGGCACAGGGGCTCGCTGCGAGAGTGGAGGGAAAGGTGCATCTGAGCTTCGGGCTCTGTCGGGGTGAGGGCTGCAGGTTTGGACCGAAGAAAAGACGGCGTGGCTGTTGAAATCCTCGGCTGTTACAGTCAAGAGGAGTAAAGAAAGAGAGGAAATTATCTTAGGAGGGAAGCCATCCCTCATTGCCCCTAATAAGGACAAATCTGGTTTATGTGTGGGTTATTCCACAGTTCTGTTTGCCAGGAGTTCTTTCACCTTTTCTCTGAAGTACCCAAAACAGAGAGTCTTTATAGTTCAGAACCTTTGTGGGCCAGCAGTCTGTCACTGTAACCCAACTTGGAGCATATCCTGATTAATCAGGATGACCTGTTCCACACTGAGGAATCACAGGGCAGTACAGGAGGCAGCCTGGGTGCTTTTGAACTTCCTTATTTATGTGTTGCAGGCTGGCTTTAACTTTGGGGGAATTTCTGCCTTTGGGACACAAAATTACACAGTGCCTGAGCTCAGAATAGATAAAATTCTTCGCAAAGTAAAATGCACATCTTGTAGGTTATCTCAGTCTTTTGCATCATTCATAAGAATTGAATCTTGGAGTGGAAATGACTGTATATTTGCTGAAAAGCCATCATCTGTTGTAGCAAGAAGGTTATCACCACAGATTAGAGTGGTGCCAGGTCCCTGCCTGATTGGCTGGAGGTTTGTTTCCAGCTGCGCTACCTTGTTTGTTAAACACAGGGATGAGTGAACATGCTCAGCCACTTGAATAGCATTAGACCTTTTAAGGGGCAGGACCTGTGGAGGTGGTTGTCCATGTGAAAGGTGCATGTGCCAGAATCCAGAAAGCTCTGCTTTAGTGTGTCGTGCAGGGACAGCTTACATGCAGGAGATGAGATGATATCTAAGTGATTGCTCATTCTTTCCAGAAAGAGCTTTCATGTTTACTTGCTTCTGTTTTGCTTTTTCCATAAAGCAAGTGCAACTACTGTTTTCTCTGGATTGTATGAAGGGAGGAGGAAACTTCTTTGGTCATCCTCTGCAGACGGCAAAATCTGGCTCTTAAGTAGTTGATATTTCTAGAACCAGCCTTTCCCACTCAAGCCATGGAAAGAGAATAGGGAGAAGTAGCAACTGCAGACTGAGAATGTATTAATTAAGGATTTAATAATTGGAGTTAGGGAGGTAAGAAAAGGAAGGCAATGAGAAGGCACCATCTTTACAGTCTGTGATTTGCACACCAGAATTTTTCCTATGGCTCACAAACACTGGCAAAGA
Source organism: Egretta garzetta (assembly GCF_000687185.1). Taxonomy (NCBI): domain Eukaryota; kingdom Metazoa; phylum Chordata; class Aves; order Pelecaniformes; family Ardeidae; genus Egretta; species Egretta garzetta. The sequence goes on along the minus strand of NW_009258671.1, from coordinate 6,984,667 downwards.
TGCTGCATACCTCAGAGATGGGGAGTTCCAGGAAGACTTGTGAGGTGGGAGGTAACAGTGACTTCCCAGGAAGCCCCTGCTTCACCCCCCATTTGGATCTCAGGGTGACTTGCCCTGTGTATTGGGCATAGGTGTCAAGGTGTTGGCAGTGTGGAGTTGCAGGGGCAGCCTCTGTGAGAAAGAGGCCAGGGGCTGCCCTGTGCCAGACACAGCTGCTTCCAGCCAGCTCCAGCAGACCCACTGCAGGGCACAGCTGAGCCCATCAGCTGTGGTGAACCTGTGAAAGCATATTTAAGAAAGGGTAAAAATACTGCACAGCTGTGTGAGAGAGAGGAGTGAGGGGAAAGAAAGAAGTGTGAGAAACAGTCCTGCGCCTGCAGACACCAAGGCCTGAGAAAAAGGAGGGGAGGACGAGGTGCTCCAGGGGCTGGAGCAGAGTTTCCCTTGCAGCCCCTGGAGGAGACCACGGTGAAGCAGGTATTCCCCTGCATGGAGTGGGCCATGCTGGAACAGATATCCATACTGCAGCCCACAGAGGATCCCGTATCAGAGCAGGTGGGCATGCCCAGAAGGAAGCTGCAGTCTGTGGAGAGCACATGCTGGAGCAGTTCATGAAGGACTGTAGCTTGTGGGAAGGACCCACACTGAAGCAAAAAAGCAAGAGGAAGAATGCCTGGCAGAGAGGAACTGTTACGGACTGACTGCAACCCCTGTTCCCCATCCCCCTGCAACACTTGGAGTGGAAGAAATAGAAGAGTTGGGAATAAAGGAGTGAAATTGAGCCTGGGAAGAAGGGGCAGGACAGGGGGGAGGTGTTTTGGGTTCTTTGTCTTTGTTTCTCACCACCCCTTTCTATTTTTAATTGGCAATAAACTGAATTAATTTTCCCCAGAGTCTGTTTTGCCTGTGATGGTAACTGATGAGTGATTTCCCTGTCTTTGTTGTGTATCTCAACCCACAAGCTTTTCCATCTTATTTTCTCCCCCTGTTCTATTGAGGAGAGGGTGTGAGAGAGTGGGGGTTTTTTTAGCCACTGTGGAAGCCTTTGGTAGCCCATTTCAGATCACGCAGGATCTTAGTGTGATGTGGCTCTGCTGCTCGTTTCTTGCCATAACCCCATCGTGAGAACAACAAATTGTGCTAAAGCCACAAACTCTTCACCCTTGATCTGCATGGGGGATTTCGGAGACTTAATTGTTCTCTGACAATTGCAGAGACTGGCCCTCTTTCAAGGGGAATAAAAAGAAATAAAGGACAAAGTCGCAGCAATCCTTTTACTTTAGGTTACATAAAATAAAGTGTGTTAGGCTTTAAAAAAAAAAGAGCGCTAAGAGAAAATGAAGGTGAGACTTGCTATCTGTCTTGCCAAATACAATACAAAATAGTGAAGCTTTCAGAAAGAAATAGAAAAGGCATTCTATCCTAAAGCTTCATTTATCCTTCCAAGAAAAGAAAAGGATGTGGTTCTTACTGAAACACTGTAACAGATCCTCATTATTCTGTTAGTTAGAAACTGCCTTCTACATTTCTATCTAAACTGGCCAGAAATATGTTTATATCATTTGCAAGATCCATCCATCTTGTAACTACAGTGAAACATGCCTCAGATACAGGAACTTGGTATGTAGACATTTGGGAAACTCTTATCAATTAAATTATTGAAATGAGAAGAAATGAGGGCCAAATCCCTCAGCGGCTATGAATGCTGTAATTCTTCGAAGATACACAAAGCAAGAAGAGCTATTCTGATTTATGGTAACTGAAGATCTTACCCTCATACTAGTAGGAGTGTACTTAAAAATATAAGCAATGGATCTGATTTATGAGCTTTTATGCACCAGCATGAATTCCGAATAACATATAAATCAGGAGCTATTCAGTGCAGGTAAGTTATTCTTGATTCATGCACTGATATTTTGCAGGTGTAAAGGCAGTGCAAATGAGAAGAGAATATAGGCTCAGTATCAGATGAAACTTTACATTTGATTGCTCTGTAATGGTAATCTTTGACTTTCAGTATATGGACTTCTTATGGACCATGGACTATTTCTGAAGTGTCTGTGAAAGATAGCTAAGAAAGGCAAGCTGATTGTTAGTAGACCAGATGGACATATACTTCCACCAGAAAACGTCTAGAGGTCCAGAAAAATACCAGTTGCATTTGGGTTTTACAAGAGTAGTTTAGGGTTCCATCCTGATTTTCTGAAGTCAAAGAAAGCTTTGCTAATGACTTCAACAGCAGCAGAATGCACTTCTACTTACCACATTTTTGTTGTAGCCTAGTTACTGAGCCACATAGCTGTTATTGCCTTAGCTGTTTGAACAGTCCTTTTGCTAACGAACTGATTTCAATATATCTGCTTTTTTGTAAAAAGGGCAGAGCAGTGTTGAAAAGTCCATGAATTTCCCTCTGGCTTGGGCATGGTACAAATAGCTGGCACAGCCTCTTTAGTATCAAACCCCCAGTACCCGAGATAGAGCTTCATCGTGCCTGAAGAGGCAACGGCAGAACTGGCTTGCGTGCGTTTGTTTTAAATACACTTATTGTCTGCCCGTATTTATGATGGGGTAGATCTTGCAGCCAAAACTCATTCATCTGAGCTCTTGGCCTCTGAGAAATGGACCCTCCCTGTTTACTGTTCCTAGGGAGCCAAACTTGCACGGGTGCCACTGCAAGTGTATCAGCCAAGCGACTGTAGTAATGACGACACTTAGCCATGTATCAGATGAAGAAGAAAAGGTTGTTTTCCACCTGAATGGTGGAGAAAGAATGCTTGGAGACTAATTTCTTTTAATGGATGGCTACAGAGCTAGGACATCTGCCAGGGGTTACTGCTGTAGGTGAGCTATGCTAGTAAATTAAGCATGCTTGTGACTGTTTCTTGGCACTGAGGCGAACTGGCATGGAATAGCCCCCAGCCAGACTGTTAAATGCTTCTCACCCTTTGAAAGAGAATTGCTGCATGCAAACTGCCCATTGGGAATGGTCCCTCTCCCCCTCTCTCTCTCTCTCATATCTTTCGTATTTTTTCTTTCTCTTTCTCACTAGTAGTCAAAAACACTGAGCTAGGTAATGAAAACTTGAAGTGTTTGAACTGTGGTGGTTTTGTTTGTTTATTCATTTTGGATGGGGTTTTTTTTTGTGGGGGAGGGGGAGGAGGGGGGCAGAAGGGCTTTTCTACCTGTGTAAAATGCTGCACAGTACTGCATTTTTGCTAGAGGACTAGTGTGTCTTGTTCTTGGCCCACTGTTTTTCATTTGGCCTTGCAATGTCTGCTGTATTTTTACTTCTCATCTCCCTTGACAGAGAATTGACTGAGCCTCCTTATATGGCTTCTGTCATTTGTATATAGCATGCTGGATTTTCAGAAGGCTACAGAACTCATAGAATTCCCTGTGCTAACATTTGCTTTCTATATTGTGGTAACTGAATGGCACGAGCAAGGTGCAATTGATTGATGCATATCAGAGAGAGGAGGATATATATTATACTCTCTGACTGCCGCTCAGTTTGGGGAGAAACAAATTTCTAATTTTTAATTATGTTTGTAATAGAGGAAAAATTTAAAAATATTTCCTTTGAAGTGTCTGATGGGGTTAACAACATAAGTATCTGTATTGGGTTTCTGTGGTAAGGTCTTGGTAGTGGGGTGGCTACAGGGGTGGCTTCTGTGAGAAGCTGCTAGAAGTTTTCCCTGTGTCCGCCACTGGCCAAGGCCAAGCCAATCAGCGATAGTGGAAGCGCCTCTGTGATAACATATTTAAGAAGGGAAAAAAAATGGCTGCAGCTCAGTAGCTGGAGAGAGAAGAGAAGTGAGAGGATGTGAGAGAAAACAGCCCTGCAGACACCAAGGTCAGTGAAGAAGGAGGGGGAGGAGGTGTTCCAGGAGCTGGAGCAGAGATTCCCCTGCAGCCTGTGGTGAAGACCATGGTGAGGCAGGCTGTCCCCCTGCAGTCCGTGGAGGTGCACGGTGGAGCAGATATCCACCTGTAGCCCATGGAGGACCCCACGCTGGAGCGGGTGGATGCCCAAAGGAAGGAAGCTGTGACCCCGTGGGGAGCCTGTGCCAGATCAGGTTCCTGGCAAGACACTGTGGACCCATGGGGGGAGGAGCCCACGCCAAAGCAGGTTTGCTGGTAGAACTTGTGACCCTGCAGGGGACCCAACGCTGGAGCAGTCTGCTCCCGAGGGACTGCACCCTGTGGAAATTATGGACCCATGCTGGAGCAGTTTGCAAAGAACTGTAGCCCATGGGAAGGACTCACATTGGAGAAGTTCATGGAGGACTGTCTCCCGTGAGAGGGACCCCATGCATGAGCAGGGGAAGAGTCCTCTCCCTAGAAAGAAGAAGCGGCAGAGACAACATGTGATGAACTGACCCCAACCCCCATTCCCATCCCCCTGCACCACTCGGGGGGAGTAGGTAGAGAAATTTGGGAGTGAAGTTGAGCCCAGGAAGAAGGGAGGGGTGGGGGGAAGGTGTTTTAAGACTTAGCAGTTTTTATCCTCTCCTTCTCTGATTTTGATTGATAGTAAATTCAATTAATTTTATTAAGTTGAGTCTGTTTTGCCTGTGATGGTAACTGACAAATGATCTCTCCCTGTCCTTATCTTGACCCACAAGCACTTTGATTTACTTTTTCTCTCCTCTGTCTGGTTAAAGAGGGGAGTGATAGAGCGGCTTTGGTGGGCCCCTGGCATCCAGCCAGGGTCAAACCACCACAGTATCAATAGAATTACCCTGTGATCCAGTGCATAAGATTGCCAATATTTGCAAGTACTTTTGTGACTAATGACTGTAAAATGGCATGGAAAAGATTAGGTGGTAGCCCCATCACCTGGATCACCCTTATGTTATTAGCACTCAGAACACGTTCCACATGGGGAAAACCGAATGCCTCATCATAACTGAATAAGCCCCAGAGCGTCACCTCACAAAGTTTTGAGCGGTAGAGCATCATCGGCTCTGATCATTCCTACCAGGAGCTCGCATGATGGTGTTTGCAGTCGCGGGCGCTGTTCAAGCTGTGTGGCTGCACTGAGCAGATGCAGACCATTTAACATTGCCTAGCGGGTCACCAGTGAGCCACACTTACGAAACTGTTGCATGTGCCGTGCAATACTATGTCTGATTGTTATTTTCCCAGTTAGCTCTTCTGTTTATACTTACAGTAGACTTTGCCTCAGATTTCCTGGTGCGGAAAATTAATAATAGCTCTTCATAAAACAGAGCAATTAGTGTAATGAGCTGGTGTCTGGTACATGCATTTTTTTTTCCTGCAAAAGCCTAAAAGTCTAAATAAACATCTAAGCAATTGTATTGCTTAATAAAATAGCAGGCTTTCTTTACTAAAAGGTTGTCTTTTTAAAGATTTTTAGAGTACTTTAATGTACATAGCCTTCAAGATGATGGCTAGAAACATTTCCAGAGATGGTAAAGGAGTCTACCCCTAGTCTCCTACTCTAAAGTGCTTATCTGAAAGTGCTGACATAGGAGATAGTATCCGGCACAACCACAGAAACTGTGAACTCCTCTCATCTGGTCACTGCTAGTCAGCAAGAACTATCTCAGTCAATATTTTTATCAGCAAATTAGGTCTCATGTCAAGAATTCAGTTTTTGTCTCTCTTGTTGCTGTTGCCAGCCACACTGCCACTTTTTATGTCCTGTGTTCTTGCCTATTCTCATAATCCTGTTTTAAACCCAGGGGAGACCACAGCTAAAGCAACAACTGCAGGAGACCTCAGTGCCTTGCACCCCTCCTCTCAAGGCATCACATTTACCCCAGGACCTCATTCTACCAAAACAGAGCATTGTTGTTGGGTAGCAGGCGGTGCTCAGTTAAATCAGCTGCAGTTTTGTACTGAAGTCTAAGTGTTCACAGTCTTGGGACTTTAAATCTAAATCCTTCTGTTGCTCAGAGGACAAGCACTGTGTAACTTTGCAGGTGGCATCATCCTCTCAGTCCTTTCTGTCCTATTGTTTGCTTGGGGTTCAGTGGTGCCTTTCAATGTAGCAAGTTGAAGCGGCCCAGGAGCCCTTGTGCTATTTAGGGTTTGGGGCACATTTCCCTCACTACTTTGAGAGAAATCGTCTGTTATAGATACACCATGTTTGCTGGATCCTGTGGACATGAACAAAATCAATCTAGCTCTACTGATGGAGAAAGGGTGGAAGAGGGAGCCATGGCCCTTCTGACTCAACTTTTGCTCCTCCTGCTTATATGTGAGGAAACAGGGTCTTTGTTTTCTTCCCTTCTCTGAAAGCCCATTGAAACTTGAGAGAGAGCCTTCTTTGGTCCACCGTCTCACTTCTGTTCCGAAGTCACTACAAGATCACTGTTTCCAATTATAACACATTACCAGATTTGATATACATCTTATCCTTTGGGAGCTCATTTGAAATGACTGTACACTTACCACAGAAAGCTCATTTTCTGGAGCAGTAAGATTTATAGTTTGTTCCAATCAAGTAGAATTTGCTGTTAATCCCAATGTGGACATTCCTCTTGCAAGTAATTTTTAATTATTATCATGTGAGGCTTCCTCCATCATGGTTCATGTCACTTTTCCTCCTCTCCTTGCCATGTAGTTTTAGATTTAGGGTCAGATTCATTGTAGGAGTAAGCTGTGACAGCTCTATTGATTTCACCGAAGCTGTATCCAGCTGTGAATTTGAATGCTTTCTTTTGTCAGTAGGGCTTGAAGTTGAAATGAAATGTGCAAGGCGTCCATGATTGTATACTTTCATTATAAGGAAGGGATGAGCATAAGAAAAAATTTGGCGCTCATAAAACTGCAGCAAAGCTGTAAGTAACAAAAAGCTGTATTTTGCCGTCTTGTTTTTTGTAAACAAAGCTTCTTCTGAAGGTGGTTACATTTTGTTTAAGAGCAGATCCTAGATTAAAGTTGGGAAAAAACATAAATGCCTGTGAACTAGCACCAGTGTTCAGACTTGTGTACAAAACCTCCTTTGATTCAAGTAAAAGATAATTAAATGCTCATAGCTGTGGCTGAATTTGGCTCATTATGAATCCAAAAGAAACACCAGGCCAAATCTTTTGGTTCTTGTTTAGTTCTTATTCAAGTCTAATGAGAGCCAGAGGTGTCTTAAGTAATGTAAGGCATCCCTGTACACTATATTGCACTGTCAGGTAATTCTGCTCTCCACTGCTGGTTGTGTTTTTAGCAGGAAAGGGGCTGGCATGTCCTAAAATACTTACCAGCCATAGAATCCATATACAGACGATGAATATTGACCCCACTACTACACGATATCTCTGCTCAAAGCTCAATAATTGAATAAAGTCTCTAAATTTTACAGGGCAAAGAGATCTTTTCTGTAGTTTGAAGTGGGAGGGCTGCTGTCATGGGACACATCTATACACTGTAACTTTATTGTTTTTTAACTTTCAAAACTTAAGTGTATATTCCAACTTACTGGTTTGGGTGTAGTAGCAGAAAGAGACACCCCAGAATCTTTTATTTAAATATTTTGTTTGGTTATTTATTGCTTTCAAATCAGCGGACAAACAATAACTGATTTACTTGTCTCTTTCTAGAAATGAACTGATATGTATTGAGTTTTCAGAAAAATATGTGATTTTGCCAGACTTAGGACCGCCTAATATATTTTACAGCTATGCCTGTAAGCTCTGTCCCAGATCCCACATTATTCTCCTGGGACACTGGGCAGATCTTACTTCAAAAGACAGCTGAAAAAGAAGATGAACTGAAAAAAGCATTTCAGATGCTTGATGTTGGTCAGACCCTGACAGTCACAAAGGGCGAATTGAGGAGAGTGATTGAAACCTTTCTCTTCCATCTAACAGAAGCTGAATTTGATGCTGTGCTGGCAGAGGTATGCTACATCATTGCTGTTTATAATCATTTAGAGGTTGTTCCTATTTATGTCAAGAGCAAAATTTCAATGGGAGCAGGTTCCAGAGCAATATTATCAAAAAAATGCTAGGCATGGTCAAAACCTTCTGTTCAAGTGAAAGTCATAGAAAAGTTGCAAAAGTAATGTGAGCTAAATTTAACAATTCGTATGTTTATATGAGGAGTTTTTTTCTTTGTAGTGTGTCTCACTGTTTGAAAGAGTTGCAATTTACTAGCAGATTTTTTGATTTAAAAAAAAAAACCCTCACATCTTAAATTCATATACATGCAGTGTTATGAATATGCATAGTTTAGGTTGTGAACTCTGAGTCAGAGACCGACTGTTGTTTGTCTGCACAGGGAGATTCGCGGCTCACTTTTGGTATTTGCTACCTTATAAACCATCGTCAGATTGGACTTGAAGGAACATCGGGTGTTTATATGATATCATGACTGGCACAAATAATAGGGGAGGATTCTGATGCACAATCTGCACAAGCATTATTGTATACTTAAATTTCTGTCCTGAAAGTGTAGGTGACTAAGTTTTAGATATTTTTTTTTCTAATGTACTTGACTCTTGTTTTTTTGTTTAATTTGGGTGAACTGATCTATTACATTTGCATTTTAAATTAATCAGTCTGTAATGGGTTAAGCCCATTTCAGCTAAGACTGGTGTTAAAATCTTTGCTAATACTGAATTATCATTAGGGGGACACATATACACCTGAAACACATTAAATAGTCTTTTGGAACAAGAGAAGGGTGCATCAGTGAGGTTGATGAGAATGAATATACTTTCATACATACATGTGAAAGGTCATAGAGCTAGAGAGTTGAAAACTTTATCTTAGTGAAGAGAAGACTTGTAGGTTGTAACTTTTTTGGGGAGGGATTTCCCAGATATTAAATTAATGCTCTACTTAATTCTAGACAAGTTGCTGAGAAGTAGTAATGCATAATACACAAAACAAAATGAAAATTATAAGAAAAAAATGTATTTTTGCTGTTTAAGAAAAGAATGAGTAATGCAAATGAAGTATTTAAAAAAACCTGATATCATTGTAGGACTCATGCATGTATATTGAAATACAGATCCCAAATATTGGCAAAGTTACTGTGCCATATCTTGACTTCCTGTCAAAGTTCACTAAAATTGCCAGAAGTACCAGCATGCTCAAAAGGTAAGTGTTCCATAGTATCCAGTCAAATTGCTCCTAAATTGTACTCACAAATCACTTGCAAGTTATCTAGCTCTCAAGGCAAAATCTAGCTACTAATGTGAACTTCTAGTGACATAGAGATGTGGTATACTTTTTATACTAAAATCGCTTTTTCTGTATGTGTAATGGCATAGTCACCATAGGAATGTTACCTGATTGCCAAAGGGAAGGGAATGGTCTGCTAAGCCACTGATCTGCTACTGGAAAAATATGAACCTTTAAGACTAATCTGTCTGTTCTCTAAATTAACAATGAAAGTTGATGTGTATGAAAGAAATTATAACTGATTCAGTTTAATAGGGATTTGAAAACATGCCACTCAGCTTGACAGGTCTTTAAGCGAAACATAGAAGCTAAGCCAAGGGACCCAGTAATGGGAAAGTTACAATGTTTCAGGATTCAATCCTTCAGGAGTAAATAACTCAAATTCGTCTTCGTTTCCAGTGCAAGTAATTTTTCAGTAATAGAGTTGAGAAGACACCAGCTGTGTGTGAACTAGGATTAAGTTTGGATTCTTACCTTCAGTGAAGTAAAATGGAAAGTAGAGCCATACTCTACATAAAAAATGAAAATAAATAAATAACACACACCACCACCACCCAAATCTGTGCTCTCACAGTAGCTGTCTTAGTGGAGCACTAAATATTTTTCACACACATACCCCTACCCCTGAGAAATATAAAGGGTGAAATTCTGCAAGGGGATCTGCAGGGAAATTCCTTTTCCTTCAGTTTGTCCTGTGGGTTTGTATGATCTGGCCTTCAATAAAGAGTTGCCTGAAAAAATATTCTGTAAATTCCAGTCCAACTTTGTTCCCAGCAAGTGCAAAGCTAAGAAAACTCTCAGACAAAGAGAGAATGAGGGAGTGTAATACTGAGGATACAAAAATGGGATTAGGACTTTGAAAGGAAGCAGGAGGAAGAAGAGGAGCAGCAAAAGAAAAGAAGAAAAAGAGAGGGACCTAAGCCACTTTCTCCCAGAGAGACAGGGGAGCTTAAAAAATCCTAATTAATTAGTGAAAACTGATTAAATAACAAACGAGGGATCTTTCCTGGAATAAAAGGTTAATCTTTTCTTTATTGCGTGCAATATAATAAAGTGGTAAAGCTTTTTGTATGCTTGGGGTTAGATTTTCTTCCAGTGTTCAAGGAGAATACATAAGATGTTACTCTTGATTTCCTTTTAAACTCACTAAAATGTGGAAAGTAAGGATCATGTTTAGACGATCTTGTCTTTTGGCCAGCTAGTTTGCTAGAGAACTGCTCTGAGACTGCAACGTACAGAGAAGAAGAAATAATGGGAGGTTTGTTAGAGCTACCAGGCATCGATGGATGAAATTTCACCACTGGAGGGCAGTACAGGTGCTGTTTTCCAGGATTTTTGCTAGGCGCAATTATCAGAGCTACTTTCTCTCCCTGTTTAAAACTCAAGAAAATCCACTAAATTCAGAGGCTCGGCTTTTAGGACTTCATCCCACAAATACAGATATGAATAAAATTGCACAAGGCTTTTCAGAAGCAGTTAGTTAAGGCTGAAACCAGAAAAGGATGTGCAGAAAGTGGAATTTGGCACCTGCAGAACTCACTAGTGGAAGTAAATTTGGCTGGTAGTTGACTCTGAAAATGACCTGCTCTGGTGCTTGATTGCAAGTCAATAGGGTGAGGAAGCAAAAGCAAGGCGATGTATTTTTAATCTTTAAAAGAATTTTGAAAGTTACTGGTGACAAATGGATCTCAGATTTGTGCTGGGGAAGAAGGGGAGGAGGAGACACGCTTGTTCCCTGAAGAACACTTGATGGGAGCAGAGGAGAGGGGAGAACTGGCACTATAACTTTCTTGACCTTGGGGGTCCCAAGTACTCTCTCATCCCAAGGGCCAGATCAAGCTGCTAATATCCCTTTGTGTCCCTTAGGGCAGCAAAAAAAAATCCTTCAAGAAAAAATACTTTACACTAACAGTAATCACGCTACTGGTAGAGGAGCAGCTGCTACATCTCTGTTCTGCTCAAGGAACCAGATTTGTGGTTATTTTCTCCAAGAGTAGTGCAGAGCTGTGAAGAACAGCCACAATGAAGGCAGGGTCAAGCCACTTCCTTGCATTTGTAGTTGTTCACATTTGTAGTTGTGCAAAAACAAAACTCTCCCATTGATGTCCCTACAGTGGTCTTCAATGGTACTGTCATGCACTTGTGGTTTATGTTCATTTAATCTTTTTTATTATATCTATTTTCAGGTTGAACGGCCGCAGTCGCCAAACAATGACATTAAGTCATCTGGAATCCCTGCTCAAAGAGAAAGTATGTTGACCAGGGTAATGACAGAAACCACATGCTAGGGTAGTAATTAATTTCAGATAAGTAGATGTTGCTCTTGGTGTACTGATATGAATTTAGTAACATGTTTAAAAGGATGTTGCCCTGTTGTTGTATCATGAAGATCTGGTCATACTTGTATGCTTAGGGGTTTTATGTTCTTGGGTTTGTGTTTTTTTTTTTTTTAATTATGCTAAAGTACTAAGTAGTATTTTAAAAGCTTCTCTCATCCATACAATGAATCCCCTCTTAGCATCAAAAACCTAAGCACTTTTCTCTTTCAAGCAGTCTTGCAAAAAATCTCTGGTGTAGGACTGGCACAGTCCCACCATGATTCTATTTCTTAGTTACTAGATGCCTGTGGCTTGAGTAACAATGCTTGACTTATTTAAGAAACTAGATTCCCCATGGCAGTACAATTTCTGTAATTGTTTAGCCCTTTGCAAGACTGGTGTAAAACATTCTGTCACATCAGAAGAACAGCATTTTAGGCATTTTGTACTCTTTTTACTTAGAAGTATCCAGCCACCTGAGAGCTCAGTCTACTTAAATCTCAACACAAATTTGAACAGCACAAAGCCCCTTTTTTAAATTGAGGAGGAAGTGGTAGTGTGACTATGGGAAAGCTACATTTTTATTATTTTATTTTTGCACAAACTGACCCATGAAAATCTGTTTATCAACATCATTGTATTTTATTATATTTGGGCATTTGCAAGTTAATCTAATGTCATATATCATGCCTAATAATAGTTATTATTTACAAGAACACAGAATAGTATTCCATGCCTTCTAGAGCACCGTGTGACAGTCTGCTGGCTCTACCCTAAGACTGTTCGTAGAAGAAGAAATACATTAAACATAACCTGATGTAAATTCCAAGGAAAATCCAACCTCCTGCTGTGCTTGGCATGGGCTTGGCTTGTAATTTGGGAGGGGGAAATAAAATCTTTCTGATTTCACAGCTGTTATTGCACCTCAGGGCTGCAGTAGTATTTGCAACCCATTTGCTGCTTTTCCACTGAGTAGGACATCTGAATATATCCTCACTCTAGTCTGAATAAAATATTAACATATCGCAAGGCTGTTAGGACAGATTGTATCCAAGACAATCTTTTCTCGCTGTAGAAAAGCCTATCAATCATAACTTGGTATAGTTGTTATTAATGTCATAGCTTTTATTCATTTGGCTATATGCAGCTAACTGAAGAGTAACATTTATGTTTTCATGTTAAGTGTTTCCTATCACAAAGGAAACTGCTGAAATATCTTCTTATTATAGAATTTATGAATTGAAAATACTCTCCAAAGTCCTAATTAGAGGTCTGGTATATTTAATTTACAAGGCTCTATGTTTTTTTTTTTAACAGCATTGTGATATGGAGCTGTTATGTATATTTTAGTACATTAACAGAAAACATCATTAACTTAAGGCAAGGTTACTGCTACATTTATATTACGGGAACAATTCAGTTAAATAAGTACTGCAAGATATGTAAATGTATGATGTACACAGATAATTATTCAGCTACACTTAAGAGTTCGTATACTCTTCTAAATATTTATCTGTAACATATCACAGTGGTTATTCCCAAACCAAACCTTATTCTGCTTTGTTTGGATGCACATCATCAGTCAAGGATACGTTTATATTGGTAAGTCTGATTGGGTTTTGAATTTGTGTGCGCATGTCGAAAAAAAACCAAAACACAAAACCAAAAGAAAAAGTTCCTAATGTCCTCAGGAAATTAAGGAATAGTAATTTTCTTCTTGTTTAGGCAGAAAGCTACATTTGGACCACCTACCACATGTACCTGTAATGGCCAAGATCAAGAAAAGCAGGAGGTAGTTCAGAGCATCTTTTTTTTAGTCAGTGAAAAGACATAGGGGAACCAAGACCTGGCAGGCAGCCTTGGTTTCTCATCACTGTACTTCACTTAGAAACTCTAGCCATGCTGACATTCTGCTTGACCAAATGATTGAGGGATGACCTTGCCTGTTTTTATGACACCAAAGTTATTTGTTGTATTTGTTGGAAGTAAGTCTTACTGCCTGTGTAGTCATTCTTACTTGCTCAGCAAAACATAGATAAGTTAGGAAGTATTTTGAGGATTTCAAATGCCAGGGCAAATCTCTAAGTTTAGTTTTGACTGTAAGAGTCCCTCCATCATTTCCCGTCAAAGGTAATAAAATGTTACTCCTGAAGGTCACTGTCTTGGGAAAAGCAAGAAAAGGGGGGGGAACCCCCCAACCGATCAAGAAAGAAAAGTAACAGCAAACTGTAGGAAAATGGCCACAATGTGTAGGGTCCCCAGTGCTGTCTCCTAAGCAAAGCATTTGGCGCAGGAAGGAGGGTCAAACGCTGAACAGATGTTTGTCTGGGAATATAAATGATGGTGTACAAAAGAGCTCTTTTCTGCTGACTCAGTGAGTCTTCAAGGAAGTAAGGCAGCAATGTAGTTGGGATAGTTATGCACTTCTTTATGTGCTGTGGGTAACAAGAACCAGAACTTTCATGCCATACCAGAAGTCTAGACCTTTATTTTCCATGTTCCTGGCTGGCTGATGCCCTGGCTGCATGCTACTGCCCTGGCGCAGAGGAGACGTGTTCGATAAAGGGAAGCTCATCTTCTAAGCACCCAAATCTGCCAAATCTTTCTTTGTGGAATGCAACTTCACTGACTTAGCTGCTAAGACTCCAAAAATAGGGACAGGATTTGTTCCCCAGAAATACTTGCAAGAGGACATGGCACCACAGAAAGGAGCCTCAACTTCAATGACACGGTGTTCCCGAATGTTAAAAAATAAAACTTTGTTCAAGAAGAGCTTGCAGCCTGAAACAGGTTTTTTTTTAATGACAGTAAAAGGCCTCTCCTGAAGTGAGTCAGCCCCTCCAAATAATAGTCTTCTTAAGAAAAGAATCCAGCAAGTATGCAAAAGAAATAACTAAAACTCAATTTGTCAGAGTGCAAAGATGGCTCTGTACTGCATGTGCACATCCATTTTATATGGAGGTCTTTCACTCATAGTTGGCTGGTGGGAGTGGGAATATTATATTAGCTAGGTTCAGATCCCAACTGTTTTTCTTTAAAGACTGCTGAAGCACGGGGATTGATTCACATTTACAATAAGGCTATTCATGTAAAACACAATGTAAAGAGGACTGAAAATTGATTTATTTTATGTACTCATTGCACAAATTTCAAGGTCTCTAAAAATTGCTAATGGGTTATAAAGGGCTATCAATATGAACAAACATCAGGCCCATATATTTTCCTCACTCCCCTCCGTACTCTTATCTCCCCTCCCCCATTAATTTTTGATTTTATGTTTATGAGGATCCGAAAATAGTCTAATTTTTTTCTATCTGGTTTGGGCCTATCTTTACCAGCTGGTAAATAGGAAATGTTCACTGTAGGAAGCCAATAGTCTGCAGAGTGTAAACAGATGGAATCAATATAAAGTGACAAGTTAGACTGTGCTACTGAGAATACAGAGCCAAAACTAAGAGCATAACAGTCACGATACTTATTTTGTTCCAATTCATTTGGTACTGAATAGCACTTCATATATGCACAGCTGTGTCCTTCCGTTTTTTACTTTCTTTCTTCTGGTTTGATGATGACAATTTCAAAGAAAAACTTTAATTAAAGATTTTACACAAAATGGCCCAAAGTAGAATATAGGGAAAATGAGCACTGATGTGTTTATAGCAAGAGAAGAATATTTTTCAGGCATTTATTTTCTTTCTTTATTTTTTAACAAAACAAACAAAAACTGATGTATGCATGTATCTGCGTGTAATATGTTAGACTGATAGATCTTTGCAGATTGAAATCTTCCATTTGGTGATAAGGTATATAACCATAACCCCAAAAGCTTCCCCGTCATCCCCTTTCCTCCCCCAGTGCCAGTTACAGCAGGGTGCCACGAAGTGTATGTCTCTGCATGGGTCTGCTGGCCGAAGGGAAGGGGACAGTCAGACAGGGAGACTACTACAGCCTGCTGTCAGACTGTTCTGAGACAGACTAGAAGCAGAGCAACTGAGGGTCTTCCTTTTCCTGCCTTGGGCAGCTTGCCTCATGTGCACCTCCTCCACTCTGGAGAAGGGTGTTTGGAGACCATGGATCTGATGCATGGTCCCTTCGGGGATGGTTAGCGGGGTGGTAAGCTTCCAAGCTGTCCTGTGTTGCAGGGTTTGCCTTGAAAGCACATCTGAGCTCTAGTCCTTTTGCCAGAGAGAGTGCCAGGTGTTATAGGATGGGTTTTTCTTTACTAATTTATGCATTTTTGACACATTTTCATGAAAATGGAAGAAGGCAGCATGTTTTACCACTCTGTCCCCAACTTATTCCTTACAGCATATTTCTTAATGCTGCCATTAAAATTTTGCTATTTTTGCTTTCTTGGCAAATAATTACCCCAGATTTCCCATATGTTGTTTATTAAGGTGACTGCACAGCTCTAATGAGGGGCAGCAACCACAAGTTTGAACACAGATTTTGCTTCTGATCCTTGTGTCAAGGGCAAGCAGCTTTTGTCTCCTGCAGAGGAAACACTGGGTTTGTCCCAGTGTTTTCCATGCGTATCCCCCTATGCCTATGCGAGCCATTTTAGCGCATCTGTGCACAACTTCTCTGCCTCCCCATCCAGCACAATTCTTCCTCTAGCTATAATGCAGGGGGTGTTTGTCTGTAGGGGGATTACCTAAAACCTCTCAGGCTCATTCAACAGCAGAAAGGTGGTATATGTTATTCTAGGCAGAATTCAGGAGTCTGGGGTAATGGGAATGCATGAAAGCCCCTTTCCAGATCTTCTTCCCACCCTTGCCAAATACCCTGAGCCACCAAGCGAGTTCCGTAAAGGCTGGGAAAGGGAAGCAACGCGTGATGCAGGTGGCACCTTACAAGCCCAGATCCATGGGAGACACAGTGGCTGGGGCAAATACCTTGATATACAATGACTGGAAATACTTGTGTGAGGAGCAAAATGAACTTCAGTGATTTGTGGCAGGAAATTTTCTCACAGTAACCTGCAATTTGCATAAGGGAGTGTCTGGAAGTTCCTCCTGTTGTGATGCCTGTAGAGGATGTGTTTTCAATGGATATCCTTTGTGCTTCTGAAGTATAAGAAAATACTTAAAATATTCATTGTCCTCCTTCTTCCCAAGGGATCCCCAAATGCTTCACATGCATAAATGCTGCCGAAATGCAGTCACTGCTGGGGTGGGGAGAAGCAGCCAGCTGGCACGTGTCAGTGACAACAGAGAGCGTTATGCCAAAGACACTATGGCAAGGCCCTGTTGTTGCTGAAAGTGCTGTGATATCACTAATACTTGGGAGAACAAACAGGAACATTGCTTCTAGTGTCTCTGCTGAAAGATTCTGATAGCGTAAACTGGTTGGTACATAGCTTATCTAACCCGTAAGGACAAATGGTCATAACAAGCTGGCAGAAAAAGGTATTGCTGGTGCCAGGCACCACAGTATCCAAACCTTTGCCTCGCTCATTAAATAATACATTTCAGTTAAATCTGGTTACAGGGAGAAATGAATCAAGATTGCTGCATTTCTTTCTCCATGAAAAGCTTGGACTTGTGGTGGAAATGTTTCGCCAAGCATGGCAAGAAAGAAAAATCCTAGCCTACTCTGGTGAAGTCTAATCCCTTCTTTGAATTTGAATTTCCTTTGTTGTTTTATATCTATCACTATAGGAGGAGACTTTTTTTAATGAATAAAACCTGTTTTCCCTTCTTTGTGTCTTTAGCCAAATAAAACGCTTTATCCTCTTCCACCCTTTTTCACCAGGCAGAGTTGCCAAGGAGTAGTCAAATCTGCCTGATTCATAGCTACCTACTTTGGGCAACCTTTGCTTACACCAGTGGATGGTTATAGCTGCAAATAGGCCTATTCACTCTGAATAATGCTCTATAGTGAGAGTATGGGGCTTGGAGTCTTGACTCTTTTGGTTACAACAAAAAAAAGTGAAATCTTGGCTGCACTGGAGTACCAATTCCAGTGTGATCAGGATTTCCTACAAGGACTTTCTTCCTCCTTACTCCTGGTAGCACTGCAGAGCATATGTAACTGAGCTGGATTTAATTCCATCTCAGGCAGCCGCATTCGAATGAGTGGGTAAGGAGCAGTGGCAGAATCTTTATTATTGCTGCTATTATGTGAGCCAGAAAGAACACAGCCTGACTTTCAATTCCCTAGTTGCATTTGCAGAAATAGCAGTTAAAAAGAGTGATATTTTTAAACAAGGCTTTATTCTTGTAAGTTGAGCAAATTTAACACAGAACAGAGTAAGCATGGAAGCCTTCAATGCTACTTTTATTGTCAGTTGTCAGTTCATAAGCTTACTTTAAGGTCTGGGTTGCTGAAATTTTTAACAGGCTTGGAGAAGAGAGTTGCAATTGCTAGAATGCAATATTCATCAGTTTGTCCCATGTATACTTTTTCTTTCAACTGCTAAATCTTCTTGACTTTGGTAATTTTTGAAGTGAAAAAAAGAATACTTTGGTGTATATAGAACAAATAATTCACTGGTATTCTGAAGTTCACTGATGCTTATGAAATGTATACCTGCCTTGATCTTTGATATTTGGTTTTCAGCAAATCTCTAGGTTTCAGTCACTGAAGGAAGTTCATCCTCTGTCTTCTGTTTAAAACATATGAATTGTACCTGAAATTCACTGCTCTGCCTAAAAGAGTCCTGAAGTTTACTAGTGCCATTTGAAGAGGAAATTGCCTTAGACATTGAGCAAATGCAAAATATTCATTTGTCATGGAGTGTTGTTGTAATGTTTCCTACTGTGCCCGGGAAGGTTGTCCTGTATTATCAAAATAAGTATAAAATGGCATTTTGTATTATATGTTAGCAAAGCTTTCCAGTGTTTGCATTTTGTCAGTTGTGTCAGTATTGGTTTCTTGTTCATTGAAATCACCTGTAATTTGTAGATTGCTAAGAATGTGAAAAACATTATCAGGTGCTGCAGACTTTTTGACTACAGCCGTGCAGGATGGATACAGAGGCACATAGACGCACTAAGGTAAATTCTCGAGATCAGCTGTTTTAGGATGAAGGACTCAGAATTTGAAAAGTAAATAAATAGCCATGATTTTTCTGTGAGAGCAATAATAACAATAAATGATAGGGCCTTGGTGATCTTCTGAATGACAGTGGCTGGGGGCTGCTTGCAGCAGGCTAATTTAGCAGTTTATCTTCTGTATGCAAGTTGCAGCCTTCAGCCTTTCTCTGACTAAATGGATGCAACACTATGCAAGCATAAGTATGTTGGTAAAAGGCATGAGTCCTGCATCAGAATTCATCCCAATCAGCTTCATTTTCAGGGTGGGGGTTAAGATACTAGAGGGGCAATGTGGGACTCCCCTTGCCTGCAGTCTTAGAGAGTGACACTGGGGGTGGACTGTTCTTGGCCTCAGACCCAGGACAAGGTTGAGGAGTCTGCATGGAGATGCTGGTGCCTACTCCACTCTGAAACCTGAACAGAAGAGGGAGTGAGAACCCCAAAGGCTCTTCCAGAGGAAGAAGTAGTGAAGAGAGGAAAGGATTTCTTTATTCTGCTTATAAGAGGTGTTAGGACAGCCTGTTGCTTGACCCCTTCAGTTTCTTTGGCTGACATAGGTTATACATAAGACCTTTTTGAAACATTATTCAGCAGAACCAATGTATTGAGACAAAGTGTGTGTGTAGGACATACCTACAGGAGCCAGGAACCCCAAACCCCTCCCTTTCACAGCTGATTTTAAATTGTTGACTTCTGACTGAGAAAGT
>NW_009258671.1:6954278-6965440 GCF_000687185.1 Egretta garzetta | reverse complement strand
TGAGTGGAGAAAGCCAGGAGCTATTGCTTCTCACTGGAAAAAAGGTCCTGACAACCAGGTGACTAGTGAAATCTTGCCTTTGAAAAAGTCAGCAGCTCTGATCAGCTGCTTTGTGCTTTTGCTGAATTCCTGCAGGTAGTTTGAATATGACTGGGGTTTTGCCCATGGGGTAGAGAGTGGAGAAAGCCAGGAGCTATTGCTTCTCACTGGAAAAAAGGTCCTGACAACCAGGTGACTAGTGATTTCTTGTTTTTGAAAAAGTCAGCAGCTCTGATCAGCTGCTTTGTGCTTTTGCTGAATTCCTGCAGGTAGTTTGAATATGACTGGGGTTTTGCCCATGAGGTAGAATGCTGTTATTTGAAATGAAATGGTACCATGGCACATCTTCACATCCTGTGCAACCTGAGGCAGTGAACAGGAAAATGTTGTATCATGGGTACTATGATCTCCTTACTCTCCCCATAGTATGGTTTTCATGTTGAAGTGATACTGTGAAATGGAAACTCAGAGACTGCCTCCAAGTAGGGTGAAATCGAGGAGAGGCTTGACCCAGTCATCTGGGCCTGGCAGCTGGTTCACCAGGAGCCTCAGAAGAAACACTTAACCTTCTAGGGCTCTAGTTTGCACAGCTGCATAAGGGAGTAATACTTGCTTACCCCAGAGGTACGATGTGAACTTTGATTAATGTTTTATAATGTTTGGAAACTAGATTGCTCTGCTCTTCAATGGCAGAGCAATGGCTAAGTATTAATATTAGCAGTCCATATGTCCTTCAGATATGATGGATCCAGTGCCCCTACTAGTTTGTACTGTCAGAAGCTGTAGCAGAGCCTGCTTGCTCAGATCAGGGATGTGGGGATGGGAAGTAGCCAGAGCTTTGACTGCAGTAGGGGTTGCAGGAAGAAGGGTGGCCCAAACATGATGGGGTAGGAGGGCAATAACCAAAGAGCATGTGGAGTATTTCCTTAGTATCTTTGTGGATAGTTTGCTGTGAAATTGTGCTTTTAAAGCACTATGATGGAAATGTTGAAAGAGATCAATTGATGACAATGCCTGTGAACTGATGCCAATGACATTCAGGGAGATCAGCTACAAACTGCCTTAAGCCAATGTGACACTCGTGTTACATACTCTGTTTCCAAAGAATATTCAGTGTCTTACAATTTTGAATGGCTTTCTGTGGATTTTGGAGTCTATGAAATCCATCAGGAAATATGGCTGGAGATACTATTTGCTGGATAGGGACCTAAAAGAAAATGAAGCAAATTAGGATGGTACTTTATTGCTTTATGATTTTTGTTGTGATTTTTTAGTTGGATATTTTTTTCATTTTGAGCAACTTCCAAAATAATTTTTGTCAGTTCATATTGCCTGGCTACACCATTTCACTTTGTGTATTTTTTCTGTTTGGGATACTTTCCAGAATTAGATATCAACAAAACCAATTAAATAATTTGGTACAGGCAATTATAGAACAGAAGCAATACTCTTCTAAAGCAGGTAATCAAAAAACCGAAATGATGCTTTATTTGACAATAAACCTTGTGTTTGGCATTGCAGTCTGAAAGGTAATAAATCTATAAAAATGTTACTACATCTCATAAGTGTTGAATGAAAAGAACACAAATTTTTATTTGGGGGGTTTAAAGCTCTAAAATGATGAATTTTTCTCAGGAAAAACTTCTGAAGCTTGACAAATAAAAACAATGGTGCCAAGTCACCTTTGTATGAAAGAATTTCAGAAATAATACAGAATAAAATGTAACTTTTATTATGTTTGCTTACTGATGGAATATCACACAAACAACTGAGATATTATTTTGAAGAAGCCTAGTAAAATTGAGAATGTTTAAATATACCCAAATGATACTTAAATTTCTTATTATGGATGATCCTTAAAGCAACAGAAAGTATGTTCACTTCTCGAAGTGCAAGTGCAAGATAATCAATGTTAATAATACATTTAAGGAAGGATATTAATTCCCTAGTCAAAGGAATAAAATGCTTTCTTTTGAAAGTGTGGTTAAAATCATGGGTCAAATTCTCCTCTGTGCTGTAACTTTGCACTGATACGGTTAAACCTCCAGGACAACATAAAACAGATGAGTATACTCTGCTCCTCTGTCTGCACGTTTATTAATGTACAAAAGCTATACCTCCTGAAATTATCAGGCCCTAAAAGAACATTGTCCAAGTGAGCAACTTAGGTCATATTGACTAGGTTTATTTTGTCTGCATCATAGTTGGTTAGGGAGACATCGGCAACCCAAGAAATTTGAATCTAAATGTCCTCCGCTATTTTTCAAGTATATCTGTGTTTCCCTCTGAATTCCTCATAAATTGGGCAAGCTCAATACTTTATTTTTTGCATGTTGGGAACCTTATTGATTCACCTGACCACTCCAAAAATCTGCTGACAGTAGCAATAATGGCTGAGAAACAGGAAAAATTCAAAGCAAACAGCAAAAAATCTAAACAACATGTGGCAGAGTCTGGGCCTCCCATGGAATATGTACATTCTCAAAGTCACCATCCAGGAAATTCCTTGATAAAAATCTATATCCTAAGTCTAACAAAAATCCTTGGGCTTTGTAGGTGGTTTTTTGGCACGTCAGGGGCATATAAGCAGGCAGGCGAAGTAAATGCTAACTGTCTTTTAGACTGTTAAGTCAGGCTGGATGAGGCTTTGTGCACCCTGTTCTAGCGGAAGGTGTCCCTGCCCATGGCAGAGGGGATGGAACTAGATGATCTTTAAGGTCCCTTCCAACCCAAACTATCTATCGCCCTTTCTTCCCACTCAGCTCCCAGCAACCTAAAAAGTCAGGTTCATCAGAAAGAAATTTTCTTCTATTTTTGAGGTTCCCAGTGAGGTTTCTGTATATCTAAAGAGCCTCTGCTTCAAAGCTGTGGGTCCAGGGATGTCTGAGGATATTGGATGCTCAACTAGCTGCTATACCATGTTTCTCTGATATCTTGGTCTATCACATTTCTCCGGACAATATAGCTTTTACAGCATGGACCTGTGGCTGTGACTTTTAGAAAAAATGCATCTCATGTGATAGGCCCCTGCTGCCCTTTAGGTTTCTAGTTTTGAATTACAGTATAATATAACCTACTTAAAATGTTTTTTTCTGCATTGGTCTTGGAAAAGGAAAAAGAAAACAATATTGTTCTTTGGACCAAGTTCTGCCACCACTTTTCTTCCTGCTGTCCCTTCACAGTGTGGTCTCCTGAATTGATTTCTGCTTTTGGACTCTGCAGCTGTTTCTGATTCAAGCCAAAGCCTGCTGAATATTTTCTGTGGATTGATTAACAAATATTTTATCACATAATCCTGTTATGGTTGTTCTGGGACACAGTGTCGTGCCTCTCAATTAACTTTAATGGACTTTGGACCAGTCCCGTAATTATTAGGAGGGCTTTATCTCTCAAGATCCTGACATAAGGCACTGCCTGTACATAACTTTTGGGCTGGGGACACTTACTGTATAGTCAGGGGAAAATATTCATTTTCAGAGATGTGTTTTGGATCCACAAACTCTGCCAGAGAGCCCTTTTTCCACTCATAGTGTTTCTTTCAGACAGGCCAGTCCAACTCCAGAGAGACAGAGCAATTGTATTACCTCATCAAAAGGATATTAAAAATCTTCTGAAAAAAACCCAGTAGCCTAACAGTTCTGAAACCTGGTCACTGCTGGGAAGAAGTAAACCCTTTTTGGATGGACCTCCCATCTAAAGATTTACTTGCTTATATGAAACATATAACTCCTTAAGACCAGATCCCAGGTCTTCAGCTTTTAGGCTTTCACAGTTAGGCAGTCTTGATCATCTAGTCCTAATGGTCAGGAAAGTTATTCAGGTTTCATACCAGGGCTACATTCTCCAGTTTTGTGGGAAAAACCACCCATGAAATATATATACACACCTATTTTCTTAACATCCCAATGATATCCTGAATTCATTGCAGCCAGGCAATACAAACCTTCATTGTTAGATAAATGATTGAAAACATAGGAACAAAAGCCATCTGACTTCTTCCTACATGCGATAACTGGATTTAATTTAAAAATCAGAGAAAGAAAAGGGATATGGCAGCAATTTTTAAATATTGAACTTAAAAGCTTTTTCTTAAAAGTCACATGCTCAAGATGAAGCTGTCCCTAGGCACCTTTAATGTACTCATGTGGCAGTTATGCAGCGAATAACTCAAGGTTATTTTCTTTGGCAGCAATTTCAGAGCAAATCTTTGTGTAAAGAATGATTTCTTTTCCTTGAACAATGGGCTGGATTCATAAAAAGTATAATGGGTACATTTGTTTGTTTTTTGATTTTAACAATTAGGAGGTATTCGTATGTGTGTAAAAATAGAAAGCAGGAAAATAATGAATAGTTGTACTTATAATTAACATATTTTCCTACTTAGGAAACCAGAAGCCATTTCTACACTTATTAAATGTGCATTGTCAGCTTCAATTTTTTGAAAACTGCTAACTAAAAAAATAATTTCAGATGAAGTGTTGCTTAAGGAATATATACTGAAATTAAAAGCAAACCCAGACTTTAACATGTATAGTACAATTCTTAGCTTTCTTGTGCTTGTTTGTGTAATAGTCTTAGCGACACTGAGATATGTGCTAGCCTTCTAGCTTTTAAGCAAAACTTGTGCAAAGATCTCCCATTGTGGATCTGGGTACTCCAGCTATATTCATGGCACTGATTCAAGAATATTATGGCTACACAGGACTGTATGTTTCAGTCTATCAGGGCCAAAACTAGAGGTAAAGTTAATGTAGCTGGGATCTGTGTGCCCTGAAAGACCGTGTGTTTGTAAGAACAGGGCTTTAGAGAGGGTCTCATCCAGTGGCCCTTGACTGTAATGAAAATATTTTCATTGTTTTCAACTGGTTGCAATTCCAGTCCTTCCATCTTGGCTGTATAGAGGAAACAGTGATCTAATTTAAGCATATATTGAGCATAAGCAGGTACTGGAACATTTTTTTCCCGATGATAACGTATAAATTGGTTTAGGTTGTATAAATAGGGAAATAAATGGGGAAATCACTTAATGCCAGGAAGGGTAAGGCAATCTGAAGGCTAATTTAAAATACCTGAGGCTCGTTGCTCTTTTTAGTAAGTGAAAAGATAGTAGCCTATCAAGAGAGCAAGCAGATGAGGACTATAATTTAGGATTTCTGAATCAGTCTGTGGCCAGCAGGACTAGGGAAGTGATCATGTCCCTGTACTCTATACTGGTGAGGCTGCACCTTGAATACTGTGTTCAGTTTTGGGCCCCTCACTACAAGAAAGATGTTGAATTGCTGGAATGTGTCCAGAGGAGAGCAATGAAGCTGGTGGAGCTGTCTGGAACACAAGTCTGATAAGGAGTGGATGAGGGAACTGGGGTGGTTTAGCCTGGAGAAGAGGAGGCTGAGGGGAGACCTTATCACCCTCTACAACTGCCTGAAAGGAGGCTGTAGCAAGGTGGCTGTTGGTCTCTTCTCCCAGGTAAAAAGTGATAGGACAAGAGGAAATGGCCTCAAGTTGCACCAGGGCAGGTTTAGTTTGGACATTAGGAAAAATGTCTTTTCTTCACTGAAAGGGTTTTCAAGCACTCGAATGGACTGCCCAGGGAAGTGGTTGAGTTCTCATCCCTGGAGGTATTTAAAAGACGGGTAGCTGTGGCACTTAGGGACATGGTTCAGTGGTGGAATGGCAGCGTTAGGTTAATGATTGGACTTGATGATCTTAAAGGTCTTTTCCAATCTAAATGATTCTGTGATTCTATGGTTTTATGATTGTTTTCCTCCTTCCATCTACAGAGAAGGATGGAAGAGACTGCTGTCAGTGTTTAGAGCTAGTCTTTGGGAATACATTCCTTGTTCAATAAATTTATGAAAGCAAAAATCATTGTGATGATGAGGACTGATAATCTGGTTCTTAAGGCATATTAACATAGATCAATCAAGAATGATGCTACATAATTTGTGTTCTCTTCATATGCCCAGATGAGGGCAAGCCTCCTGTTGATTTTTATCA
The DNA here is from genome assembly GCF_000687185.1 of Egretta garzetta. Lineage (NCBI taxonomy): Eukaryota > Metazoa > Chordata > Aves > Pelecaniformes > Ardeidae > Egretta > Egretta garzetta. The sequence continues at coordinate 6,959,404 of NW_009258671.1, read as the reverse complement.
CTTATCTGGCCCAATTTTGATGGCTGATGCAAAGACCAATTCAATCTCCATTCATTACATGTCCAGATTGTATCCTGCCCCTTCTGTAAGGATGTGGTTAATAGTGTGCAAAACGTGATGGTGATCCTTGTCTGTTCCTGGGGATTCTGTATATGAAGCTGGAGCACAAAGAACAGCAGGAAAAAGTGCAATTTTGAACCAGTAGTTAGTTCTGTATTTCTTTCTATTTGTTTTTCAAATGGGATTGACTTTTCAGCCTTGATATATGCAGATCCATAATAAGCCATTTTGTTCAAAAGAGCAGAAATTGCCCAAGAGTAACAGTAGAAAGTTCCTAGGCGAAAGAATGCAACTGTTTTCATGCAACAGAAAACAGAGTAGCCCATGGGCTGCTGAAAACTCACTAATGTAGGATAATGACTGAAGAATGTTCCTGTTCTATAGTAAGGCCATAGTAATTTGAGTACGTATTTGGTTTTTGTTGTAGGTTGGGGTTTTTTGGTAGATCAAATTTGAGCTGTAAACAAGGGAGAATTTCAGACACTCCTAAAATGTACCAAAGTATCATTCCTGATGCTGAAATTTACTATTAACCTGATCTTTCTCATAGCATTTTCATAAAATAGAACTATCAATCCCCAAAGAATCCAATCACACAGATGTTTTTGAAGTATTCCTTTTACTTTGAATATACGCATGAAATGTTTGTTCAAAGTGGAACCAAATCTACCTATTTTATTACATATGTTTCTACCGCACTTCATATATGTTGGAGTACTGGCTGTATATTCATTCTGTATTTCCATATGTACAACTCACAGCTAACGTAATCTTAATCCCTTTAAAATTTCCTTGGAAATAAATTCACGGATAATCCTCACCCTCTAGTAAGACACAAAGAGAAGGCTTGAGGGGAAATAGGATGGGGGGGAATTGCTGGGGGAAAGAAGTGAAGTCATCCATGAATTATGCATAAAACCATGGCTTACGTGCATCAAAAACAGGTGTGTCATTTATTGTGATAACCAGAATAGCCCCATGGGTTGGGCAGGATTATATTCAATTGTTACAAATGGGAAACTGAGGCAAGAGGCAAGTCAATGACTTCACAAGTTTATTAAGGAAATTTAATATTGTGGTCAGGAATTCCTCTTTCAGTTCCCCACAAAAGTGATGGAATTATGATGATTTTAGCAGTTGATCATACCTTCACACTTTGCCATACAACCCAAGGAGCAGAGAGGAAAACAGGGTATGTTACAGTGCTCTTTTCTTGTCCCAAATGGAATTTGCCAAATGGTTAACCAGTTTCTCTTTATCACTTAAATGGTCCCATGAAGTACAAGTGGATTTTGCCCTCCTCATCCCTCATGTTGATGCAAGTAGTGGGTTATAAATGGGTGGTATTTGTCTTTTTTTTTTTTCATAAGATCTTGGCCTCTACTATGAGGCTCTCCAGAAAAGATGTCTGGAAAAAGTACTGAGCAGAAATAGGACTTCATTTTCATACATTGTCAAAGTCAAAACGAGAACACAGCTTCGCATCAGGTGCTCTCTTTCCCAGGATGTTGGAAAATTGTGCAAAAAAACCCCAACCACAATCACAATTCAAGGGATGGTGTGGGTGCTTTAGAGCTTAATGTTAGCAGACAATCTGTTTAGCCTTTGAAAAATGAGTTTAAGAGGTGACTACATCATATGGTGCAGTATCTTCACTAGATAGACAAATTCAAATGGAAAAATAAGGCAATCAATTCTTCTGTTATTAGTCCTCGGAACAAATTCATCAGGACTAACTAGATGAATTTTTTTCAGACATGCCTTAATCAAACACAAGTTGTATTGTATTTAGAGACTAATTATGGGGCTAAATGCAAAGGAAGTTGAGAGAAACTTCATTGCCTGTGATACACAAAATGTTCTAATGGTACAATTTTAGCTTTAGACTTTATGAATCCTCTTTATGCAACGAATTTTAATTTTCATTTTAAAAATGATGTCTTTCTATGTTTCATGATTAGGAAGATAAAACACAAGCATGAGTCACAGCAGTGTTTTCTGAAGGGGACTGGAGATAAATCCCACAGTAACATGTGATAAACTAGTCCTGGATTCTGTAACAAACTATCATTCTGAAAGGTGAAAACTGCTCATTTTTTCCAAGCATTTGGATACAATCTGAGGATGACAAGTGTATACTGTATTAACAGTTTCACTGCCAATCAAGGGAAATATCTAGGAAATAAATGCTTGCAATCAAAGATTAATTTCCAAGCTGTGGAAATTAATACCATGTGGAAATGAGTTCTAATTGCAAAGTGAGGTTCTCATTTAATCCAGATGAAGCTGCTGCATATTTTCCAGCCTGCTATAAAATGCAGACAACTTGCTACAGTGTTTAGGTATGACTTATCATAAGTTACACTGGAATTTGTTTGAGAATATCATAATATTCTTGTATTATTAGAAGATAAATGTCCTTCTGTGGATATATTAAAATTCATGTTCATACAGTGGCATTTTCTTGGCCATCTATAGGTAGGATTTGAATGATATTATGCAGGCAACTCGTATACTATAGACAATCATGGGCAGAGGAAAGAGACTGGAGAAAAGTGTTGTGGGAAGGTAGAAAAATGTAATTCACTGCTTATTTGTTTTTCACAATCTTTTACATATTGTGTTTCTAAAGATTTCATAAATTTCCTATTTCTTCAATTCACTACAAGTATGATCTAGAATAGCTGTTTCTCTAAAAAAAATGACTCTTTTTCGCTAGGCTGTGGAACTGTTACTGTGTTAGAGGTTCTAATGTGAGGGATTACAAAGAATTTCTGAAGAATTTTGGCATAAGTACAGACACAGTTAAAGAAAAAAGCACAGAAAATGAAGTTCCAGGTATGTGCTCAGAAAAGGAGTGGAAACTTGGGTACTTTTCCTCTTTCCAATTACATTAATAGAAGTATTTCTGTTGGCCTTGATAGATCTGGGTTGCAGTTTTGTAGGACACTGATAGCCTCTGATTCTCAACAGATACAACTAGGACAGGGAGGAAAAGAAAGCCAGTTTCATTTGAGGAAAAGAAAGCCAGTTTCCTCCTAGGAAATTCTACAAATTATGTGTGAAAACTGCCTTTAAGATCAAAAGGTGACATGTTATATGGGCCAAAAAATAAAATCACTGTTACAAGCTCATAAACCGCAGATAAAGAATTTGTTACTGCAACTTGGAATCTTGTAGGACTTGGGAACCTCAGTTTTCACCCAGTATTCAATTATACTGAACTTCTCAGGTAACATTTGTAACAAACAAAATGGTGAACTTGGACAGGTTGGGGAGGTCAAGGTGACAGACATTTTTTATCAGCATGACAGTAGTTTCAAGCACAGTTAACTTGCTGGAGTGTTGGGAATGTCTTTGTAGGCATCAACTCCAAGAAGGATGTTTAAGAAGGAGTGATGGTCAGTAATTAAGTCAGTCTGTGAATGTGTATAGGCAGGTCCTCTCAAATATGAGCGTCAGCATAAGAGTAGATACAAAATGTATTTGTTCAAAATGGGAAGAACCAGACAGTCCAAGCTGGCACGAGGGGTTGTTCCTGAGTGAAAGATGATTGGCATGCAGGATGTGGGCTGTGGAGACCCTCAAAATAAAGGCATTAGCTTATGTTTGTTGTCTCAGGAAGGAAGAGTCATTGACAAGAGCAGGATACATTTGTTTTCCTCAAAGATAGAAAAAGTGTGTTTCAGTAATTCAGTTGTTGGATGAATGGAGGCAGTGAAGAGATTTAGCCCTGTATGTGGATGAAAAAGTTGTGTTTGAGAGGTAATACAGCAAAAATCTGCCAGATTTACCCATAATGTGAATGTGAAGATCTATGGAGATGTGAGTTTAAGAAGGTGCTCAAGTTAAGATAGTGAGAAAGGCCCTTCCAGTACATTTAAAAATAATGTATATCCATTTGCATATCTTGAAATTTAATTTAGTGTACTTAACAAGGTGTTTTCTCCATCACACAGATATGCATATGATATTTTGGCAGTAGGATTTTCCATGAGTGTGAGGGTAACTGCTAATTACTTTTTAATGTATTTTTTGTTTAAAAAGAAGCATTTAAACTTACCTTTGCTGAACAAAGTCAGAAAAGACTTACCTGTACTTTGCAGGCTAAAGAGCATTAGCTTCAAACATTGTCTCTTTCGTTTCTACTACTCATAACTTGGCACTTCATGAGGAGAATTATAGAAAAATAAAAAAATCTATCCCGGTCTTGAAAAGAGAAGACAGCAGTCCAGAAGTCTGAGTTATGATTATCCTCTTCCTGACAAAAAGTCTTCCCTTGGGTGGTAGGAATTATTTCTGAACCAATTTTGAATAGGTGGCCTGATGTTCAAAGGCCTTGAATACAAACAGTTCACACTGGCTTCAGTAGGATCAGAAGAAGCAGAGTAATACTTTTTCTTCTCACCATTTTACACAACCATGGTGTGACTATGTAGAGGTTTGTAAGTTTGTGCAGTACTATCAAAGTCTGTTTTGAAACCATTACTAGAAGTAAATATAACTACCAAAACAGAGGTGGTTTTTTTTTTCCTGTGTGGGGTTCTGAAATTGTGGAGAAATAATCTTATGAATTGAGGCTTCCCCATCTTCCTAGTATTTGCTGTACCTGGTGCTGTGCATGATTAACCCTCTTAATTAACCAATCTACTTAATGGGGCCTGGGACACAACCTTCCCACTCATTCCACCATAGGATGCCTCAGACATTCAGAGATCTTGTTTGTGGGCCATTCCTGCAGCCCTACTGTACTCACAGTGTCTTGAATTCACCTCTTGCCCTCTGATTCCCAGTTTCATCCTCTTCACCCACCCACTTTGAGAAGTGGAGCCTTGTCCATGTAAAGTAGTTATAAAGAAATTACTGATCAACATTGGTCTAAAAATAGATTTTTAAAATTGTCCAGATAAATTAGTAGTAACCTCTTTGGTTAATTTCTGAGGTGCAAAACCCAGTGATACTTGTTTAATAAATATTAGTACCCAGTGAAAACTATATTGATATAGGGCAGTTCTAAATGGAATTGAGCATTCACGCAAATAATTTTCAGAACTATAATAAAAAGT
>NW_009258671.1:6862744-6954264 GCF_000687185.1 Egretta garzetta | reverse complement strand
GGAACAGCGGAGAGCATGCCCTAAGCACAGAGTAGTCACGCTTTGGTACCCTTTTCCATACAGAACAACGTTTTGTTTCCTATGCAGCCCCAATAGAATAACCTTTGAAAGACTTTGGTGCACATACTCTTTGTGCATAAGGTTGTCAAAATGCCTGTGTCTTGTCCGTCACAGTGGTTGCTGCTATGTTCTAAATCAGATATAACACAACCATAGCAGAATCGTTATCTCAAAGAGTATACATGCCAACAGCACATTAAGTAGAGCAGTATACAGCAAACCACCATCACAAAATGAGCTGCTCAGCCCAGCTGAAATAAATATTCCACAGAATTGGTTTGGGTTTGGTGTTGAGTTTTTTTGATGGGGAATCATTGAGGAGGGCTGTTTGACTTACAGTTGCTGGAAGCTCTTCCAAGGACTGTGGGAGCTAAGATGGGACAGTGAGGTGGGAGTATGTGAAGGGAATGGAAAAGAAAAGAGCCTTTTCAAGGTCAGTAGGCATGTTTATTGTCAAATGCCTATAAGGGCACTGTCTTCCATTTCCTGAAAATGTATTTTTGGTAGTGGATCATTCTGGAAACATAGTGACAAAGAAAGGGAGTTAGTTTCTAATGGTGCCTTCTGATATTAAATGGAATAAAGTTACCTGTTAAGATTGTAAGTTACATGTGTTATGTTTTAAAAGAAATATGAAATTAAATACTACTATAACAAATGCACAGACTAGCCAGCATAATTTTGAACTACTGATCAAGTCTGAAATACAAGAAAGTATGAGAAAGTTGTATTTCAGGTTTGGTTTACTCTGGTTGTACATAAAGATTTATCCAGTTAACAAAAACAGTCCTTAAGAGTTTTAGATGGCTTTATTTCTTCGAAGCTGACAAAGCTGCAGGCTTTACTAAATCAGTTTTCTTAACAGCACTAATCTGCCAGAAAATAAAAGAGAAGGAACAGAAGCAGAAAAAACTTTTTCTACAGTCTTCACCAGCTGAGCGTGCTCTGACAGAGTGCAGTCTGGATAGTACTGAGAGGGCATTTAGAGAAAAGGTAAGGGAGTGCCAGTAATACTTCGGAATACTTTGACAGCTGGAAAAGCTGAGCCAGGCATCACAGGAAAAGAAAATTGCCAAGCTTTGAGGGCAGTTAATTATACCAACATCTTTTATGAACAGATTCCATGCATGGGGTTTTTTGCTTGCTTTTAAAGCTGGTTAGCAGAAGCAGCATTTCTGTTTTATTTTGTGTGTTTCAGTCTTGCTTATTAGATTCACAGCATTAAGAACGTATGTATTGGAACTCCAGATTCCTTAGGCTAAAACATAATGAGAGTGCATCAAAGCTTGATGGCTAAGGTATTTCATAATGTGAATTGCTAGATCACTCTGTCAGATCAAAGTAAGTAATGACTTACACTGGTAACGACTAGTTACTATTGTCTGACAATTATTTTCTGACCTGCATGAGGTACATTATTAGTGGATAGGTGCTACAGCAGAAACATGTTTTTTTTATATGTGGTCGCAAGCTTATGATAGAGTGGAGCTAGAATAGATGTGGCAAATGACCTCTCCACATGCCCTTAGATGTGATCTTAACTGGAGAGGGTTGAGGAGTGGGATGGTGGAATGTAACTGTGTTCCACCTGCTTTATGGGAAGGTGAAAAGAAACAAAATTTTCCAACGCTCGCTACTGTTCCATCATGTCATAAACCAAGCTGATACTGTGCATCAAGACTGCATATTCTACTACAAACTCAATTACGCAGACCTGTAATTGTGCTTTCTCAGCCCTGAAAAGACAGGAGAGGAGGGACAAACAAGGCTACAGGGACATTCAACATCTTGACCCTTTTTCATCTTGTATATCTTTGATACGGAGGTCAAGGCCTGGATTGGAAGCACAGTGCATCTCACCTTACAAGCCCTTCCAGTCCTTGATGTTTATTTTGGGCTTTCTAAAGTCTCTCTACATGTTATCTTTACACTGTGATTTCGGCAGTTTTGAATGAACAATAATCAGCTTAGAAGCAGATGGGGTACTTGTCAAAAAATGGCGGAGGGAGAAAAGCCTGAGGGATGCTTGCAGTATTCAACAACCCAGTGTGAGCTAACATTTCAGAAAAACAAACCAGTATTCCTATTGTTTCATGAGCCTTATCAAAATTTTCAGTAAGTCAACTTTTAGGCATTCTACAAGTCCCATAAGCAAAAACATATCCACACAGCTCCTTTGCAACGGCCCATGAATTAAAAAAAAAATAACCAAAGAAATGTGTGATATGTTTATTCAATAGCTATGTTAACTATTCCATGTCTTGTAACGTTTTCCAGTATTCATTGTGCTAGTGACCCATTTTAATTAAGAGAACTCTGATACTAGGTTATGTCATGGATGGTTTTAAAGTTACGTTAAGACAGGTGTTATCAAGCAGGCTGATCCACGAAGTATTTTTAGCTCTGAATTTTGAGGCAGAGTTATTATTTGAGAAACTTGTCTGACTTGTCATTTGAGAGTGTGTGATTGGGAATACTGTTTTGTAGTGAGCTTATTAATTAAACATCTGACGGTCAGAGCATGCCAGCGTAACCTATTTGATCACTTCACAGAGAAGAACATTTGAGAAGGTCTTGTAAAAAATGCATTATTGTTTTAAAAGCTTCATGAACTTGATTTTTCTGAACAAAACACTATAAATTGTATTCATTACAGCTGTGTTCAGCCTATCAGGACATTGAAAAAGCCTTCAGAGCTATTGATGTCAGTCAGAATGGATTTGTGTCTTTGGATTACTTGAAGTCAGTCATAAATGGCTTTATATTTCCTTTGCCAAATGAAACTTCTCAGGAGCTAATGAATAGGTAAGAATCATATTGTTTTCTTAGGGGATGTTTTTTAGCACTGCTGCCTTATAACTTTATTATTGCTTTTCGTGACTACCATCATTAATTCATCTTACTAGTGCCTGTGTTGCAGTATGTATGGCACAATATGTAAAAGCTGATATAGCTGGGTATAAAACCAAGTTTTTTGGAGTAAGGTATATAGGTTTAACAGAGTAGAGTCTTTAAGTTACTTCTTTCTTACTGCAATTTCTCACAGATTTTTATTTAATTTCCTAAAGGGAGCATTATTCTCTTGCATTCAAATGACTAGTGATGTGGGATGGTGTGAATTTGCTGGAAGAGCAGCTTCACGACTGTTAGCACCATATTCACATGGTGACAGTGTGACTCTACAAGCCTCTCCTTTTAAAATATGCTGGTGTGGCAAGGAAAAGAAAGGAAGAAGTGAAACTAAAGCAAATGAATGAAAGCTGAGAGCTTTCACTCTGCACTGCTCACAGTCGGTCACAGGAAAAGATAACTGAAGGGATATTTCTGTGCTACATAATAAAACAATTTCATACCTGGAAATCTGAATTTAAAGTAAGGCAAAAATCTTCTGAACTTAGGTTTTGACATTGTAAATATTTTTATTAAAACTGCTGTGAAGGTTAAGAAATCATGTCAGCTACTGGATTCAAGTCAATGTACTGTTTTACGTTAACCAGGCATCTTTGCAGTATTATGACCAAAACTCAAATCATCCTGTGGGCAGTATGGTGTGCAGAAGATAAATGGATAGAAAACATTTTCCAGCCCAGCCTCAAGGAGCTCAGCAGACAGAATTTAGGCCACAGGACATTTTCCAAAATATGATTTCCTGGACATGATCACTTCAGCATATGCTGACTAGCTCCCTAAACTCGTATTTCCTTTTTAAAGCCAAAATATCATAGGAATTGATGTTTTTGTGGCTTTTGGTTAAATCTAGGCCAGGGTCTCTCATGATTAATCTTTTGTACTCAGAAACCAAAAACTGTGAGAAGAAAACTGCCAGAATATACTTTATACTTGTTGGCAACAGTGGCAAGGGCATATGGCCAGTCAAAGATAAAGGAAGAACAACTTAACTCTTACACAGCATTTTTACTCCAAAATATTACGTAAGCTTACAACAACAGGACAAGGCACCAAATCATACTCTGTGAGGAGGTCAGTAACCAGATCATGTGTTACTGCCTAATGATTCCACAATTTATAGTTTGTTTATTTAAATTGTTGGAAGAATAGAATCATCCATGTAAATAATCAGTTGAATTATTTTTTTCTTTATATGCACTAGTTAGCTGTAAAGAGCTCAGTGCAGATATATGTTTTACGGCAGCAGGTGCTGTATGAGAGTGTCATCTGCAGTAACCATATTGCTTTGTGCATTCAGCAGATAAATCTGATTTGCTTCTAGTCATTCACAGTGTGATATAACAATGATCAACTATTACTTTGTCAAAAAATTGCTATTATAGGTTTTTTTTTTTTTCAATTCATGTCACTTGCTAGTTTAAATCTTAAAGTAAATCTTGCTCTTAAAAACACTTGCATAATGGAAAGATTTCTGCATGTATTCTTCCACTGGAGCTTTCTCTAGTATTTGAAAAATATAGTGACACTTTAATGATGCTGTAAACAGAAATGTTCAAGCCTATGTATGCCATATCTCTTAGGTGATATTTCTCAGATAATGTAATTCAAAAGCTCCACCAGGTGTATGCAACAACAGCAAAAGTTCCTCATAGTCATCTAATTCTAATAATGAAGTAACTTCATTGTAGCTGATAATAAATGTAATAGTAATTGATAGGCGAGGGACACGATTTCAAGGTTTTTAAGATTCTATTTAAATAATATGACATGAGATGTGCCAGGGAGCTGTTTATAAGAAATAATACATGACAGCATTTTATGGTTGTTTGAGGTATTTACATCTCATGGGCTCCTGATATAATATTCAGGGCCCATTGAAGTTGATGCAATTTTGCCTTAGACTTCAGCTAGGATTTCATCTTTGACTGGTTTAGGACCAGATTACCCATGCACTTATCTCTCAGTATATGTCTCCACTGCAGCAACATCAAATACATCAGAGGCAGACCATTGAGGTGTACTTCATTCAAAGGACATCACTCATCTGGGTCCCAAATTCCCTCACTAATACTCTTGAAAATTCTTTCACTCTGGAAATAAGACAATATGAACTTGAGGTTATATAAAGAGTTGCATAAACTGAAGGAATTAATTTCACAGTATTCCAGCATTCCCATGCCAGAAATATTTTGGTTATGTTTTGGAGCTTTGCTGTGGATCGTGTCCCTTCACAGGTTGAGAAGTGTGAGTGAAGGGTATGCTTGTTGATGGTCGGGAGCAAACCATACATGACCAGTATGAAGGCTTTGCCAACAGAAGGCCTAACTGCTAAGACTCTTCTCTGGTGGCTGCTGGCATTTCTAATTGGTGACTTTTATTTGTGATACAAGATAAATCATTGTGCTCAGTTGGTCAGGACTTTGGTGAACATCATATCAGTTAAAAACACAAGGACAGTTTTCAGCAGCAGAGGTAGTTTTAAACTTTTTGTGTTACTCTCATGCTTAATTTCTTTAATCTATTTTTTGTATGAAAGTATCGGATGCTAAGGCACCAATGGTTAAAAATTTCTCAATAGGTAGTATTTTGTAAGGGATCACTATGAGATGATATATCACATGGTTTTACCAGGTATCCATGTTGTTACAGCTCTAATCAGTCAATTCTTTTGGAAGTATACTCTTCTCTACCATAATCATAAGCATACTTCCTAAAAGCCATGCAGAATTTACTTTTATTACTTTAATAAGTTAGCTGGCCTACTAGAATAGATAAAATGCTGGATTACCAACTCACAAAAGATGTGAGTTTTTTCTGGCCCTACAGTGGAACAATCTTTCTATGCCTCAGTTATTCTATTTATGCCATCTAAATATTATACTTACTGCCCTTCTAGCACAGCTTGAAATCTGAGGGCCAGTATTATAACTATAAAGAGGGATTGTTTTGAAATTAAAAAAATACTCCAAAGTCCTTCCTCATTTTTTATTCCTATTGGCTTAGCTTTGTCTAAATAGGGCTTTCTTCAATTTGATCCATGAAACTTAATGCTGGGGAGTACCTCCCTACCCTCCTCAGCCCCTGTGAGGGCCCAATTCATCCCTTTCCATGACAAAACCTGCAAGAGAAGGGTGCTGTGTTGGCCAGCCACAGGCAGAACTAGAAGAGCTCCACAATCCATTACCCATCTGCGGAACTGGGGAAAACCACTGCACCTTGTGGACTGATCAATGACACCACAAATCATAGCTAATAATGCCAGACCTTCACATACCCGCATTAGTATTTCTTCCTAAGTTCCCTTGAGCTCCCAGGATTTTGGCAATTGTCACTGCCCAAGTCTGAGAGGCAATTGTAGGGCTTCTGAGCAAGGAGGTGGAAGTGGAGAGGTCTGTTGCTCTGATTGACGCAGCTTTGGCTGGTTGCTCATTTTCAGTACAGAATTGCTCTCTACAGTGCGATTTGAGTGATTTAGTAGACCATAGACATCTGAGTGTGAAGGGATCTCAGTTGGGGGCTCAAAATAACAGTTGTTATCTTGGCCTTAATTTTAAAGATCATCTGTTATTTCATACTGTTTGTTTCATATTAATTTATCCAAGATAATAATCAGATACGAAATATCTATCCTTCCCACAGCTTTTTTTAATAACCCATCCCTCAATAGTATTGTTGGCAAAGCCCTTCCCTGCAGGGAATGAAATGGCTCCCCTGATGAAATTGGAATGCCAGCACTGCCTTTCTCTTCATTTACCTTCAGTCTTTGGTGCTTGGCCCTTCCCAGCCTCTCTTCTGGGCTCTGGTGTAATTGGACTGCTCATGCAGCAGGAGATGCTCAGCCCTTGATCTGTGGTGCCTGTGTGTTACAGGCGGGACCACTGTAAAATGTCGGGTTCTCTCCCTGCCCATTAAACACCCCATGCTGTCAGACTGTGGTCGACCAAAGCCTGAATGCTGTGATTCTTGTAACTTTTGGTTTTTAGCTTTGTTGGCTGAGCTTGAGAAACTGCTGGGTAGTCCAAAAATCTGGAGTTTTTTTGTAAAAGATCCAGGACATCTTACATACCTCTGACTGCATTTGGTAATTTTTTTAGCTTTGTCCAATGTATCCTGGACTAGCAAATGCTCTAAACACCATCTGCCACCATTTTAAGGAGCATTAGGAGTTTTAAAAGCTTTTCTGAGATGACTAGAGTAGCAAGTCAGCACGTTTCTGATAATATGTGAGATATGTAATTGCCTACAAAGCACCATCTGAAGCTGGAGTGTGTTTTAGCCATGCTCATTGGAGCTTTCTGCAGTATCATTGAAACTGAATAGGAGATATGCCAATGGTTTGGGGGGTCATGGGATCAGGTCTTTATTGGTATTGAAGTAATTATTCGTGGAATATGATATTAGCTAACTTCCGAGGATTTGTAACATAAACACTTCCAGTACTTTCAAAGATTTCAAATTTGGATACAATGAATACCATAACATTTAAAAAACCCAACTACTATTCCCCTTAGTTAGTTTCTCTACTGTTATGTGTAAATAATGAGAAGGATGCATTAAATACTGTCTCATTCTAGACATCTGCAATGTGAACGTCTACACCTGAATGGCTCCTCCTAGACTCGATTTTATAGTCACTGGAGAGAAACAATGGGCAGGATTCATCTAACCAGTTTTAGATGTCTACTTTAGGATGAGATGAATCCAGTCCTGAAAGTGTCTGTTTCTCCCCAATGACTATAAAGGGAACTTAGAGTGACTCACTCAGGTGCAGGCATATACATTTGGTTAGATGAATTCTCGCTTGGGGTCTAGTTCTTCCACAGCTAGACATTTGGAATTGAGAAAATAAGTTCACTCAATTTACATATTTAGTAACAAAGAAAAGCTATGCAAGCTTACTCTAATTATGAATATTGCACACATTGATATTATAATGACGATGTGATGTTCTAATTCAAAATTCTTCTTGGAACGTACAGTGTTTTTATAAGAAAATCTTTTAAAACCTTTTTTTTTTTTTTAATCAGATTTGGTTTGAAAGCCACAGATAAAAATGCTTGGCAACAATTTTTAGAAAAATTACGGGATCCTGAGAGCACCTTTGAAAACAGACAGACAATTCCTATGAGAAAAAAACATAAGTAAGTACGAAGTTCCTTTTTTTATGTGCATAATCTGTGGTACACATATTTATTGAAAATGAGAAGTGTATCCTCTCAATGATCACCCTTGATTAAATTCAGTTAAAAAATCTTTTGGCAATGCTTTCTTTAAGTGCACTCTTATTTTGAATCCTATCAAACCCTGGGTCTTAATGAGGTGATTTATTTTTCCTCCTCTGAGAAGAACATAGTGAGCAAAAGAGGGTGAGACATGAAAGCATTGCAAAGACTGTCTTTTTTCCTCTTGCAGAGTAAATCCAGCTAGAGGAGATGAAGCTTCCTCCAGTGACACTGTTCTTCAGAAGCTGTGCAGATACATACAAGCTGCTTGTCCCTCCTTAAAGCAGGCATTCCTTATGCTTCATGAAGTAAGAGCAATTATTTTTAGGTGTTCTCTCGGTTAATTACTCTTACAGATAAACGTTTGTGTCCCGTATCTGCTTCAAAGTAATCTGGTTTCCAGTCTTTGTTTTCTGTTACAGCAGCACACAGAGTCTGTTTTTCAAGTTTCTTTAACATAGATATGTACAACTGGGGACTAAATAATCTGTAACAACCTCTCTGATAAACAAAAATTATTGACCTTCTACAATTTCACTGGAAGTCACATTGGCCAGTTCTTTAATCGCCCCTGTGGCTGCCTTTGAACCCCTGCTAGTTTTTCTGTGTATTTCATGAGATGTTATGACAGAAATGAGAATTGGTGCTTTCATAGAAGTTGCACTGATACCAGAAAAATAAATAACATAACTTTGCAGATACTGCTAAGTGTTCCCCTGTTTCTACATCCAAGGGTTGCTTGAGTCCCTTATGCCTAACATCACACTGGCAATTTATTTATGCTTTGATTATATATTATGACCTGCAAATCTTTAAAAGTAACTAATTCCACTTCTACACTAGCATACTTTCTCCATTTCCCACTGTAGGACTTTATTAGAAAGCTTATGTTTTTCTTGTGCTTATTCTTCCCAGTCATGTTGTGTCAGTGGTCTGTTCTCATCATTTTAGCATTCCATTTGTTTTACCATTTTCTATGGTCATATGATGTTTTAAAGTTTTGGGTTTGTTTTTTTTTTTTTCCAGGTTATTTGTACACATGTGTATGTGTATAAATATATATACAGAGAGAGAGAGCTGTGTTTACTCTGTCTATACATGCACACACATATATGTACGTGTGTGCACAAAAAAGATGTATAGTACAGGGCTAAAAGCCAGCCCCTGCAAGACCTCGTTGGAAACAGACCTACTTGAGAATGGGTTATTATCTACAATTACATTTGGAGGTTTCTGTTATCTGGATCTGTTGTCTATCACACTTGTTTGATATCTGCTATTTGCATCAGTAGTGTTCTCATTTCTTAGTCAAAATGGCATGCCACTGGGCATAAGTAAGGTGTACCATTGCCTTGGGCGGCAGACTGCCCCAGGACAACAGCCAGGGCCCCAGTGCCCATTTTGCCTCTGCCAGAGTCCTGGACAGCTCTGTTAGTTGCTACTTACAAGAGAGTGATCCAGATGTGTTAATTTGCGGCTGTTGACATCCCTATGTTGACTGCTACTATTGGTTATCTCAGTGTTGGACATTATATACTGATTATGCATGGTGCATCTCCAAACCTGTGTTCCCTCTCCCAACTCTTCCTCCTGCGCAGGGCTGTCTCTGCGCCCAAGTGTTTCGCCTCCCCTTGTTGCCTACCACAGTGTATCATCAAGCGTGGTAGCTCTCGGAAAAGCTGATTTCCTTATTGGTAAAATGAAATGCAATACCTACTGGCTTTGACAGTTAATGCAGAAGGAATGCTATGAAAAATGTTCAGTCTCATGTGATCAATACAAGAAAAGTCTTCTTGGATACTGTATTTTCTTTTCACATTAGGGTCTGCATAGTAACTTTTAGCGAATACTGTTCTCCTGCTCAGCTGCTGCATGCGATAGTTCAACAGAGAAGTCATCTCATTATTAATGTCTAAACATGCGTGTATTTGTAACATTCCTAAATATTTATGTAACTGTGAGTGGGTTTTCTGCTATTATGAAAAAAACATTTAAACCAAATAAAGACACTTTCTCATGTCTTAGAGTTAATAAAAGTAACAAAAGCTCTTTTTTCAGGAGGTAAAAATAGATTTGAACTTGAATGTCTTCTGCTCCAGGACTTAAATACATTCATGTTCTTATCTAAAAGTTTTTAATAGGTCAATACAGCATGTTTCTGATTCTTCATCACGTCACTGCCCAGCATACAAGCAATTGCCTGCTCCATTTTTTCCAAAATGCTACTGGTCCCTACCTGTTAATCTATATTCTGAAAACAAAACCCCAACCTAGTGCTTTCTAATTTGCAAGCTAGCAATATAATGTTCCCTGTAACTGTACTGCAAATTTGACTTTAAAGTGTTGAATCAGATCGAAGTTTTATAAAAGGATGAGTGAAGCACCCTTTGATAATCTTTTGAGAGTCTTGCAATATTTTGTGATTTACTTTGAACTCAGATCCTAGGAAAAAATAGTTATAAAATGTTTCAACACCAAGGAATTAATAATAAAACAACTTCTCTAGCCTCCTAGAATGTTTTCAGAAAACTTCTCCATATATTCTGAGACACAGAAACAAAAAGGCATTAAAAATAATTTGAGTGAACAATATTAATATAAATTAGTTGAGCTTTTTTTTTAATTAAAAATTATTAATACTACATATCCTCATTTTTATACGTTCCATTATGTGGAGTGCATGGTTTGATAGTTCTTGTTCCTGATCACGTGTGGTGTCCCAGTCACCTAAAGCATTGGCATTTGTGTCTTTTGAAGATGTGACATCATAGTTCTTTCAGAGTCGTATTGTTCCATCTCCTGCAAATTTAGAAATTTAGAATTGCAGTATCAAGTTGTAATTTTTCACCTGCATTATTTAATTGTTTTTATCTTAGTCTCTTTTAGAAAGAGGTGGTTCATCTTGGGGCAAGGAATTCAGTAGTATTGGAAAATCTCCTAACTCAAGATCTTACTTAAATCTTACAGATTCGTAAGAGAAACTAAAATGTTTTCTGTCCTGTGCTGAAATCTGGCATCAGGTCAAACTTCAGAATGTTCCCAGCATTGTAAAAGGTTTAGAGGAACATAGTTAATGGTTTTACATTATACAGAAGATATCAAATACTATAAAAATACCACAGAACATTAATACCTATTTATGGTTACATGCTAAAGGAGACCAATTGGTTGTGATTGACATTTAATTAAAGATAGGCATTAATAAGTGCAGGATAAGGCTATACCTTAAGCTGAGATACAGCCCTTTGGAAAAGAAGGGAGATGTCAAAAGCGTGTACATCCAAATACACCACCTAGCAATGAATATACATCCCCATGGTCCCTGTGCACACAGAAGTTACAGACAAGGCAAATCTCTTTTGATGAAGGGATAAAATCAGTATGAAAGGTAACGTTAATGAGAATCAGAATTGTGTAGCAATTATTATAAGCTCATATTATAAATATAAACAGAGTGTGCTATTGTGTATTTGTAAAAAAATTATGTTTGCAGTTTATCATCTGACAGGTAGACTGTAACTGATCTGTGACACTGCCAACGTTGAGCCTACTGTTGCATAGTTCACTCCGGTTTCAAAAGTAACCTCATCTGACTTTTTCTAGACTTTGGATTACCTTTTCGTATTTCGTTCTGGAATATAAGCTTTTGATAAAGAACTGTCTATCCTTACCAGCTCTGTGGCCCTCACAATGTACAGAATTAAGCTAAAATGCCTTTATGTCAGTTTTGGTGGAATGTCATGATATGTACGTCCCATGCACCAGATTGTGTGATCAACCCTTCAGTGGACAATCTGGATTTTTTTATTATTTTGATTTGCTACATCTTGCATTTCTTAAATTGTAGACTGTATTTCTGAATTGAATGAGCAAATAACAGACTGAAAAAATTAAAGCTCTCAGTCTGGTTGACACAAGCAAAAGGAGCACTGGGGATATCTTCAGAAGTAGTATTGGCATTTTTTATTAGATGGTTTTATATAGATGATATATCACAGTTCCTTTCTAATGTAATTACATAAAAACTTTTCTTTATAGCTCTGCAGTATTTCATCTATATACATAAATATATGACCACAAAAAGAAAGAATTCACCTAGCAATTTGTAGGAAAAGAAATCAGTTTCATACATTGCAGTAGATAACAATAACGCCTACAGCATTCAGGCCATGGTTCAGTAAGGCACTTTACTACATGATTTTGATTCATTTACTGAACTGGAGCATTATTGAATGAAATTGTTAGCAAAGGCAGAAATAATCAAGATGGTGGAAAGACAGGCTGAAGAAAGAACTATTTAATGCCCAGCATCTAGAGGCTCCCATACTGAAAGAAATACATGTAAGAATGGTTTGTATTTATATATAACATGATGATTTTTTTTGTTGAAATAAACCAGTACATCCTCAGTCACATCACTGATGCTGGACTGACTTAGACAATGAACTGGGCAATAAAATTAAATCCTTTTGAATAAATAAAATTAAACTTGCAGGGTGGCCAAATAAGCAAATGCAAGCTGCTTAATAAATCCTGATGTAGTATATCTTAACTTTCTCATATTATCTAAGGTTTGAACAAAATGTAATTTATTTTATTGTAACAGATATTTCATTTTCATGGGTAAGACCTAGTCATTCTGCACAATTGGTTCTTGTGAAGTACAAGCTATCTTTGTAGCTTCAGTACCAGATTTCCTAACTTATTTACTGGGGGAGGTAGGTATATTATCAGATTTTGCTTCCATATGATTTAATGCAGTGACAACTGTCTCTAAAGAAAATTCAAATACCAGACAGTAGTTTCACAAGACCATTATCTTTTGATTGCAAAACTTTAAAGTATTTCCCAGACCAACTGATGAAGTAAATAATTGCTCATCCTCTATATTATTACTGCCACCCTGGATCTCTATGGGGGACTAAAGGGAAACAGAATTTTCTTAGAGTGAATTTTATGAACAGAAAGATATTTGTCTAGTGCTTAGCCAGGAAAACTGAATCACTGAAGGAACTATTTACTCCTAATTTTTCTGTTATTGTTCCAAAGCCTTTATTCCACTCTTTCTTTTTCTTTCCTCCCATTATCTTTCCTCAGGTTTCTTCAGAGAAAATAAAGAAACAATAAAAAAAAAAGTAAAAGTTCAGGAACAAATTTAAAATTATAAAATGCAATAGACAGTGATACCAAAGAGTTGGTATAAACCCATATATAAAACTCTTCTACATAAATTATGGAGATTGCTTGCCATGGGAACTGAGAGAAAAACTGTGCCTTAAGTGTAGCAAAATAAAAATATCCTGATTCTGCTGCATGAATACATCCATTGCCTTATTACCTTACAGTCCAAATGAGCATCCATTGGCATGGCAATGTGACAGGACATCAAGCCCTGGATAAAGATTGTCCTTGAGAGCTGATTCACCCTCATTAGCCAGGTCAAGAATGCCAATAGACCCAGCCTAAATGATTTAAAGGATGCATACTAAGATGCAAAGGAAGCATGAGAAAAGAAAGAGGAAGTCCAAGAACAGTAGGACTCAAATGTTTTGGATTAACACACCACTGTCGACAGTCAGAATTTCTCAAGGTTCATCATGTATTTATAATTGCATCTTTAACTGAAATCTCTGTAATGACCCAAGTGTTTGCACAGCATTTACTCTGGCCTTATGGACCATCATGGCCGTAGACCACATCTGAAAACTGCAGCCCTAGAAAAAGCTGTGCTCAAACATAAAATGTTTAGTTGAGTTTTTGCTTGTTGTTCTGAAGGTAGTAATGAAGAAAATCCTGCTATAGTTGAGTGAGCGCTGATAAACGTAGGCTCATGTGCTGTCTATAAATATGCTGAGAGTGATATTAGGGTCTAATAACAGGGATCACTTGACAGACATAAGGCAATGGTTAAGGTACATGATAACAACACTTAGACTCAACTTGACTCACTTGATTCAAGTTCACTCAGATCCAGCAACTAGTCAGTCAGACACAACTTTGTGTGATCATTGATTCCAGACCAGGTAAGGAATGAAATGCAGATGATAAACTGACCTGAATGTGAGCTGGTCTGTGCAAAGCAAGCTTACATATCCATGCACTTGTGGCACAGTTTACCAGAAAACTAAATAATCTATCCCAAGGTAAGAGAAAGACCATTGCAGTTTCATTCCCATAAGTTTAGTCCTCTCTCCAGTAAATATTGCAGTTGTATGTTCACTGGGAACTGGAGTAAAAGTACTAGATTCAGACTATTGAAACAGCTACAGAGCTCTCAGTTACTGTAGGTCAGGATAACCTCGCGGTGTAGAACGGCATGTTGGAATCAGCATTGCTTTAGTAAATGTTCCCTCTTTTTTACATGTGCTGTCTTTTTTTGTCTTAGAAACAAGATGGAAAGATCACAAGAAATTACCTTCATCATATTTTACTTACTTCAAATGAAAGATAAAGATTTCCAGGAGTTAATGGAGATAATTGACCCAGAACAGTCTGGGTACCTTGAATACCATGAATTTTTAGACTTGTTTGAAGAAAATGAATCAGTAGTAAGTGTTTACTTTTAATTCTCTAATCATAACTTCTTTTATAATGGCTGTGGCAATATGCTAGATTGTGTTTTGGTGAAATGTTATGCTCTACATACAGTTTTTATCTAAGTTAGTATGTTCACATTTGTTCCAGCAATGGAATAACCATAATCAGCACTTCTAGACTTTTCTTTCTGAAGCATCAATTGGAATGCAATCTCATGGTTACTGGACATTTTTGAAAACTCCAGCAGCATCACTAGCTCACATGTGTGTATAGCAGGGGAAGAACAGCAGTAGTACCTCTTGCTTTTCAGTTGTCAGATCTGTTTTTCCGATATTTTGCTGTTTCTTGTTTTATCTACTATTCTTTATAATACACATGGGTTCAAAATATATGCTATATACTACACAGACATTGCATATTTTCCTGGCCACAGCTTTGACACTTTTTTGTGTGTCTGGCTGACACAAATTTGCAGTCATCTTGTAATGTTTTCCTTTAGAACCATTCATCGAAGGTACACAGAAGTTATATCCTGAAACCCAGAGTCAGTATTTCTGTGCGGTCTGTCCATTTCCTTTGACAGAAATAAGTCAATACTTTTTTGCTTACCAAATTATTCTAAGAAATAACCTAAGCCACAGTTTGCAAATTACTTTCCAATATTAAGAAGCTGTTTATAATTTGTCATAATTTTCAATATCAGATCTCTCTTAGGTTTGCATTAGTATGTCAACTGACTAACTGCATATTTAGCTTTGTCTTAGGTAGTCTGGATAGTGTTTTTGAGAGATATCAAAGGAGAGCAGTGGTGTCAAGAGAGATACTAGATGCACAAAAAGAAAGTCCCATTGAACAGCCCTGAATGGTGTGCATTGCTTTGAAACGCTTTGATGTTAGGAGCTGAAACAGGCTGCTTTCCACTCTGATGGCTCCAACAATAGTAACATCTGATGCAGCAGCTCAAGTCCCTTCCAGCTGGTTTAGAGTAGAATAATAGTCTGGCTGAAATTCTAGGGCAAACTTTAGTAGTTGTAAAATTAGCGTGCTGGGCAAAATGCAAATGCTGACAGTGCCTACATGCGCCACTGATATGCACACTAAGTGGGATTTACAAATTAAGCTGGTTAGGCTCATATTAGAGATGTACACAGATAGCTATCCATTTTTGCCATTTGAAATAAGCATCCCAAATGAAGTTAATGCTAGCATGAAAGAAAGCAGGTAAAGGAAATGTTAAACACCACAGACCATTGTCACTTTGGGATAAAATACCCCTGGGGATGACACAGTAGCCATACATGACCCTAGCCGCTGTGTCTTCACAATTTGAGAGTGATTCTGCCCTGAGGATTAGGTCTGTTCCCAGACTCTGTGTCTGGGTTTGTACCCAGATCTTGATGAAAAGGAGTTGCAAGGAAGCCAAAGTGTCTGAGAAACCTTTCGTTTTGTGTCCTGAGTGGTGATGCCAGCTCCATCAATGTGGCTCATCCTGTAGAAAAGACAGATTACAGGTTGTACAAATGAAAAAGGACAACTGTTTCAAGAAATTTCTTCACTTCTATCATTCCTCAGAAATTATTTGGTCAGAGGAATCTTAAAAGCAGCAATGAGCAGAACCAGGACCTGGAACCAATCTAGGCCCCCAGCCAGCTAAGACAACCCAAGGGGCATCTCTGCCTCCTTCCTTTCACCTGCAATTTTGCTTAGTACACTGCTTGGTCAGATCTGCAATTATGCTGAGATTTTCTGTCAAAATGTGATCCTCTGTTTGTTTCTTCTCAGAACCTTCTGTTTTTAATGTACTCAATATACAAGTGAAAAACACTTATTTTAACTGCCAGTGCTGCAGACAGATCCTAAAGCGGGTTCAGTAAGCCAGATTTTGTCAATTTTTCCCCTGTGCAAGCCCATTGTCTTCAAATTATGCCCTGAGTAAGTTGACTGCCACTTGCAATTCATTCAGTCCTAACGGATTTTGTTTTACAGGACTGAGGGGAGAAACAACAGCAAAAGCTCTGCATTGTTATCAGGCAGTAGACATGTCTCTCCAGTCACTTAAAGAAGCAGGTCTATGAAGTGAGGTATACGCTTTCTTGCAGTCACTTTTCAGTCAGTTTTCAGAACAAGCATTTTCCAGGGTAGATTTTGGGCCTGATGTTGCATCATGCTTTGAAATTACTACACTAAAATTGTTTTTGTTGAACATCATAACTTTGTTTTAAATTAGATGGTTCGCAAATAGCTTAATGGAACAAAGCAAATAAAGAAGCCTGTTCTTATTCTAACTTGTAATACTGTAAGTGATAACATGGTTCATTTAGAGTAAGTGTTGGTCTTGCAGTATTAGATTTGTCATTTTAGTACATTTTTTCACGTGGTAATGCTATCACAGTTTAACCTCAAGGACGCTATTTTTTTCTTTCCTGCATTACTAATTCATTTGATCGTTAGGTGGAGGAGGTCCTTTTGGATAAAATCACAGAATGTTGGAAAGATTTCCATAAGGCTTTGCAGTCCTATGATCCTAAGTGTATTGACACTATTAACAGAAGTCATCTAAGAAAAGTCCTACAGCTGTGTTGTCCCTCTTTGTCAGATCAACAATTTATGAAGTAAGTTGATGATGTGTGAGTGGTAACAGATTTAACATAATTTCTTTTCTTACCATATCTTTATTCATGTCTTTTAATATGACAGCTATAGCTGGAGGCATTAAGTATTTTGGTTTGCCTTAAGCATACAGAAAAGAAAAAGCCAGGGGAAGAGATGCCCCATTCCTCATGTGATCAGCTCGTAAATCCCGTATTTATTTTCATAATAATTCTATGTTGGAAACTCTTGTGAGTTTGACATTGTGTCAGCATTTCAAAGGTGAGACAAGCCTTTTCTACAAAGGAATAACTGAGGTACTGGAGATCCAAGCCGTTATCAAACATTATTTAGTATTTCTAAGCACAATGTGATACAAAATCAATTAAATTAATGTTGTGCCTTTCCTTGGTAGTCTTGTTTTGAAGAACAAGGAGTTGAAATGTAATATTGTCAACATGAAATCTCATTTTCAATACAAGCAGGCTCCCCAAAGTGGGCACTCAAAAGAGCTACAAGCATGGGGAGCATGGGGTCAAAATATCTATGTCCAAAAAAGAGGGATTTGTATTAGTCATTTTATTGCAATAACATTTCAGTCAGGTTATAATCAGGTCTAATCTACTCTCTCAGGAGCTCTAGTTTTCTCTGCTTACAGCCAGTGACTTTCAGAAAGATGTGGAATTCTTTCCTACATTTGAAAACATAATAGGAAAATCAAAGAAATCAGTTCCAGTCTGACCCTTACAACCCAGTGTCCTGCTGATCATTGTGTGTGAGGAGCAAACACAACAGCATCAATAGGAAATGGCTTTTGGAAAATAATCTTTGATCCTGAAATATGAATGAGCATGAGCGTGATCAGTAAAACCAATTCTACTGTATGCATTTTCCTTTCTATAAATGTCTTTGAGAAAACTTTGGGTGCTATGCATTGGGTTCATAAAAGTCATGTTCCCAGCACAGTGTGTTATAACTATATGCTTTCACCATCTGTCAGTTTTATAGCTCTGTATTTTGTCGTATATAATCAGTGGTCATTGATCATGAACAAGTAATTATCCTTTGAATTACCTGGGACTCAGCAGTTATACAATTTTCTAAATAATGTTTCTACCATTATTTGTGTCAATGAGAGATCTGTACTATAAGAAAAGTCAGGAATTACAGCCACTTTGAATTGGAAAGTAGTCTTTACTTGAAATTCTAAACATTCCCTATAGGAAAATAATATAGAGTAAAGCAATGAGAGGCAAACTGTTAAGGTTCAATTCATTCATCATTGTGGTCAATGGCTGTTTTGCTTTTGTTTTAAAAGGATGCCAGATAAGCCTTGTGAGATCAGTCTAGTGAAATGATGAACACTGAGGCTGTATTCTAGTAAAGCACAGGAACATGGTTTAGTGGTGGGATGGCAGTGCTGGGTTAATGGTTGGACTCGATGATCTTAAAGGTCTTTTCCAATGTAAATGATTCTGTGATTCTATAAGAAGTGGGTATAAT
Source organism: Egretta garzetta (assembly GCF_000687185.1). Classification (NCBI taxonomy): domain Eukaryota; kingdom Metazoa; phylum Chordata; class Aves; order Pelecaniformes; family Ardeidae; genus Egretta; species Egretta garzetta. The sequence continues at coordinate 6,935,443 of NW_009258671.1, read as the reverse complement.
ACTTCCAGGATTTCTGTCACGGTGGACATTGAGCACATTTGTGTATTTGCATTATTGAACTGTGGCATTGCTGAAAAATGCAGGCATCTGTGTTTAGCAAAGCAACACAACACCATAGATGAGATGAGTTTGGAATCTTTTTATAGGAATAGCATCTAAAATATACACCTAAAAGATAAGGTTTGGCTTCCATTGTCAAAGACATTCAGGGACATAAAGTCTTGCATTGGCCATGTTCAATCCATGAAAACGTGGTCTCATTCACACCATATTATTAACTGTTCTGCAGTAACCATTTCTAAAGGCAGCTGTTCTTAGCAGTATCATTCATCAGGGTCATGTTCTAGAGAGTTGAGGACCACGCTAGAGAAGAAATGTAATTCTTATTGTAAGATGGAGAGAGAATTTATACTCAGCAATGCAATAGATGGCCTACATGACTGGAGTAGTATTTGGGTTTAGGATAAATGAGTAACAACATAGCTAATTAATTTAGAATGGCTCATCCACAGGTGAGCAGATATTTTGAAAAATCTCCTTTGTTTGTTTTGACTCTCATCTTTTTACCAATCTGTATTTCTTTATTTAAAATGTGGCATTATTTTTTATGTTAAATCTTATTTAAGACTCTCCTAGAAAATGTTGTGGATTATGCAGCAAAACAGTGGATGGCACTGTTCATTCGCTGCTCTAAAGTGGTAAGAAATGCCAGGTTTAAAACGGCTGTATTTTAAAATAATAAGCAAAAAAAAAAAAAAAAGTAATTGACTCCTCTAAATGCATACACACTGGGCTTAAGACTATCACATCTGTGCTGGGAATGTCATAACCAGATTGGGGATTTAGCACGGGTGCTTTAAGGGATGCAGGGGTTTTGAGTAAAATGTGATGAAGTGACTGAATTACATTCTGAATTCCAGTGGTTCAGCTACATCAGTCTTATTTATTTGAAATGATACTTCTGCTTTGGGGGGCTTCTACTATAATTGGACTTTTGCATTGATGTGACTCATCCTGAGGCACTTGAGGACAATACTGCTATCGCTGCAGCAGAATAGCTGGCATGCTCGTCCCAGATGGCTTCCTGTGAGATGACATTCAGACTGGGGAAAAGAGGGAACAATTTTTAAGGGCATTTGGAAGCCTTTTATGGATTACACTCACAAAGCAGATGTTGCTCTGTAGTGTTCACAGCCATTTTCTGTGTGAAGGCTACACTTGTTTTAGCTGAGCAGGGCTTCACAAATATTAGAAAATGGAGACTGTTTCCCTTCCCTCTGACCCCCCTGACACTCTCTCCCCTGCAGTGTATATGGTGTGGATTAGATTTCTCAAAAGAAATGAAAGCTTTGATTTCTTTTTTTTTTTATTTTCAGAAGAAAGGCACTGAGGCCCTTGATATGTTAAGTTACAAGTGGTTTTTACCACAGGTATTTTTTTAATGTCATTCTAAATAGAGCGAGCACTTGGCATAAGTGGAGTGCAGAGAATGATGAACATGAAAGAAATCCTGGAAGGCTGAACAGCTCAGTGAAGCAGCGACACAGTGATGACAAGGGCTCTGATTCATGAGCTCTGCTAATTTATAAGGCAGTGATTTAAAAGGGTAATTTAACAGGCCCAGGGAACTACCAACTCGACCTCTTCACTGGAAGTTACCCTCAGAATAACAGAAGGGGCTGAACAAACAGTGTGTCTGCTCCTGGGCTGCTAAGGTTCACATCCAGGAGTATTAACTTAGGCTGCTAGTGATTTCGTTTTATATTCCTATGCCAGGCAGCGAGTTAAGGTAAACAAGGGCTTTCATTCATGATTTCTGACAGATTTAGTTGTGCAGTGGCTGTGATCTTAGCTCCCTTTTCCACTAGTGCAGCTGAATTTGACAAGTCAAATTGTCGGGTGAGCCAAGTTTCTTCCAAGTGTCCACCATATAATTCAAGTGTTAATCATGCAGGGAATTCACAAAGGGTAACTGTAGGTAGGGGAGGCTTGTGTCCTTAGGCTCCTTCTAGAGTCAATGGAGCTCTTACAGGTAATGTTACAGTGTTTAAGTTAGGCTCCTGCTTTCTGTAGGAGAAGGAGCCTGGGAAGGCTAGTTTCCAGTGCCTAAGGATAGCCTGAATAATGCCCTTAACTGTATATGGAAAGAAAATATGTTACTTTGATTGTCTTTGCCTTAGACGTGTGTATTATGCATTGTACTTAACCTCCCAAATTATTTTAAATTCTTATTTTAACCAGGTTATGCTATAAATACAATGATAACTCTTCTGATGGAATCCTTTACAAGATGCTTTTGGATAACTTAAAAGTTGCTGTTATTTCTGGTGACTTAAATGGTATCAGCTCACATATATCAAAGGAAAAACAACAAAGAAGAAAAAGGCAAACAGAGCTTTCAAAAAGGTACAGACGATTTTCTATTTAATGTAAAGAAAAAATATGTATAGAAAGGAGACTTTCAGATAGACTGAGGATACATGCTGTTTTTCTAATAGTAAGAACTGTCCTGGGCTGATCTTTCATTTCACAGAGGTATATTCAAAATTGTACAACACTCAAAGCATTGCATCAGCAGAGTAAACACACATGGATCATTCATCAAAGACTCGAGGATTCAAGTAAAAATGCTTGAGCTCACTTTATAGGGTCCACAAGGATTATATCTCACTGCATCATTCAAAAATTGGGGTTTTGCCCTCTAGATAATGTCTGAAGAGTAAGCTTGTGATCCTCTGTAGAATCAGTGTGGCTTATTATTCAGGAACTGGATTTGAACTCTCAAGAGGATCAGGAACTCTGGCACAACCGATGGCTGTGACTACTGCAGGCCATAACTACAGCCTCCAACTGAACCAGCATCATTGATATTGGCATCCAGGTTACAAAGATGTATGACCTGTTGATTCTCCTCAGTTTCTGCTTTTGAATATATAAATGCCTGCATAATCTTGGGGGGGAAACAACAAACTTTCCCTTGTAATGGGATGAGCTTCTCTTAAAAATATTTTTTTCTTGTATTTGCATGATAATCTACATGTATGGTCAGACCCAGGACACATGCATTTCTTTTCACTTGAACCCAGATAATGCTTTACTCTGATATGTCCATGGAGGGGTGCTCACTGCCTATCTTCCCTCATGCAATGCTCACATTTCTGTTAACAGACTATGCTCAGTCTTGCCCCAGATTCTCCTCAGACTTCTTTGTTTCCTCTTCAAGGATCTGACCTTTTTGTGTGTCTTAGGTCCCCATCTGAATCCCCTTCAGAGCAGCTCTAAGGATTGCTTTGTCTGTGCATTCACACATCAGCTATTCTTATGGCTCAAAAAGCCCATTTCTGTTGTCTCTGTCCTCTTGTCTCAGAGCCTTGCCACAGGATTTCCACACACTTTTCAAAGAAGGCCAAATGTTGCAGGGACACCAAACATAGGTATGAACAACAGCCTCTGAGCTCTGACCCTGACTACCAACTCAATGCAACCTGCAGCAAAGATCTTACAAAATGGTTTGTAGGCCCACCAGGACCTTCATGTTTCTGTCATGAACACAGAGAAATTGGCAGTGGATATTTGGCATTTGAATCGGCAATATGAGGATTCAAATGCCTGCCAAGGACCCTGCCGAAGGACAGCTTGCATTCACCAGAATTCACTTGTCACTCTTTGCCAAGCTCTGCTGTAGAAAGGCAAAGCAGAGGAGGAGCACGCTATCCATCTTCTGAAGGCCTCTCAGGCACTGGGACATCCTTCTGTCTCTTCTAGTGAGGTCTTGGGATGATATAAGCCTTCTGGGATATTTTTAGAAAGACCACAATCTCCTTTACCTTCTTGCCAAGGTGACTGTTGGCTGTGAGGCCTTTGAATTGCTTTATACAGTGCTGTCAGTCACTAGTTATTAGGAGGATGTCACAGAATCACAGAATGGCAGGGGTTGGAAGGGACTTCGGGAGATCCACCTAGTCCAACCCTCCTGCTAAAGCAGGTTCATGTAGAGCATGTTGCACAGGACATTGTCCATTGTCCAGGCGGGTTTGGAATATCTCCAGAGAAGGACACTCCACAACCCCCCTGGGCAGCTGGTTTGAAAGTGTTAGCTGGCTAACTGCAGGCAGTTCATGTGAGACAATTTCTCAGGCACATGGCTTGAGTCACTTTACTATGTCAGGCCCGCACAGGAGTGAGTCAATCCCTTGTGCAGAAAGCTGGGACCATGCTGCAAACATACCAGGTCTGACCTTTTATTTATAGCATTGATGAGAACTCTGGGTTTAGGCATTCTGACAAGTTCAAAACAGAACCCTTGGATGTTTGGTTCCTGAATTGGTCAGTGTCTTGGAGCCATGTCAGATTAATTGCTCCTTCTCTAAACAGTGGTTTACATCTTCCTTTCAGTTCCTCTTGTCCCAGTGATGTTCTGTGGTGGCCAAGCCAGTTCCAGTATCAACACTTTCTAAGCCTTTTCGCCTGAAGTTTAAGGCTTCTGACCCTCCTCCTGATATTGCTAAAATGAAACTTGATTATTCTTACGAATCTTAACGTTATCTCTTTCCTTGTTATATAATATGTGCTGTGTCTCTCATTTGCCAAATTATGTCTGCTCCTCTCTTTAGAGAGAATTCTTGACCAGTAATAGAAAAGAAATATTACATGAAGTCTCTATGAAAGTGAGCCTGGCCTCTTTCTTACCAAAGTGGTGATTTTGGACCAATGGTCTGGCATGGGTGGAGTCTTGGTATTTCCACATCTTTCCACCTGTAAGTTCTTTAACAGGTTGGCGTGGTTAAGGTGTCCCTACTTGTGAAAGATCCTGTTCCATGATGGCCTTCATCTTAATCTTCAGGACTTTTAGCAGACTGCCTCTGTCTCTGAAATTCTTTCCTAATTTGCTTTTGCAAGACACAAGGAAATATCTAAGACCTTATGGTTGGCTCCTTCTATGTAATATTTTTTGGGAACAGAGCGTTCCTGCAGATGCATTCCAAGATTGTGCCCAAAGCAGAATATGAGCTGTACTTCAATCAAGAAATCAACCTGTTTGGTTTCCACAAGCTGAGTTTGTCCCTCCTGTTCTTGAGGTCAAAAGACCTTTCAAAAATTCCCCAAAGTTATTTTTACTGAGGTCCAATGACATTTCTACTGAAAGACTGTCAAAGCAGAAAACTGGCAAGATAAAAAAAATGCAGATGACTCACCCACATGGAATACAGTTCTGTCAATAGGACACAGTACACTAAACTCAAGATAAATCAGTGGCCTCACTAATAAATATCTCTGTCCCAAACTTCTGCTGAGCCACCATCTGTAGCTTTATCCATACCTTCAGCAAGCACTCTGGCATCCAGAACTGATGTGTTAGAGTAGACTGTTAGGTTAAGTTTGTCAGACCTGAATGAAGAACTTTGAGACCCAGCCCCAGTGAGATGGGAATGTACAGGGTTTGGTGTCTCACACGGTTGGTAAATGTACTTGTGTCTTATTACTTGAAGGTAGAAAAAGAATATACTTCTCACTGAGCACTGCAAGGTGACAGCTGGGCAACAGACAGTACATGGCTAACCCAGAGAAGCACATATGCTGATTGCTTGGCTAGCTGCTGACAAATGGAAAAGATAATATCCCTGCCTTCCCAACTAGGAGAATGAAGAGTCTCTCTCCTTTTCATGACTGTCAATTTCACAAAACTTGTAACCACTGTATCTGAAGACCCCTAACCCTAAATTTGACTGAAATTGGTAGATGGACTCCAAATTTAGGGGAAAGGCTGACAGATGTGAATAAAAAGCCTGATTGCATTAATCTTATTTCCCTAGGAAACCAAGGTAAAAATGGTGCTGGGTGGAGGGGAGTATAATTTAAAATATATGCTTGCCTGAAATCAGGGTAGATCTCAAGGATCCCTAGTGGCTCTTGGGTCTCTTAACAGGCTTTGAACTCTTTGTGACTCTATAATTACTGCCTGAAAGCAGGAATAGATTTCTTAGAAATATGTCAGTAACTCCAGTCCTTCTCCTTCCCTCTTTTTAAAACTAGGTAGTGTGTTTGCTTTTCTGCATAAATTTGGGAGACAATTTTAGCCATTTCTTTAAGAACCAATATGAATACATAACAACATTCTGTAATTTGTTCTTTCCTTATTTGTAGTTATTATTCACCAATCAAGCAGCCTGCTTATATTTGACTCTTTATCAAAGACCGATACAAGAAGAGGCTTTAAGTGCTTCACCCTTTAATGCAATCTGTTGGTAGTTTTCTTTTCTCTGTTGAATAGTAAGCCAAATTTTTTTTGTGATCCCTCTTATATTACTGAAGCATTTATAGAGTGAGTTCTCATTACTCTTTTTTATATTGAATCTCACATTGTGTTGTGGCCTTTCAGATTTTCATCATATATACTCATGTTTCTCCCTTATACTGTGATGGCGTGTTTCACTGATGCACTGCCAGCTTGCCTTAAGTTATTTTTCCTTTACACCCATTTCCCATGAGACTTTAGTTCCTTGAGAAGGTAGAAATCTACTTTTTTTCACTATTCTCCTGCCTTCCTTTTACAAGTGTCATAAACTCTGTCATTCCATCAGCGTTCCTGCCTAAGTTGTATTTCACCTTTTCAAGCAGTTTCTCTGTGTTAATTTGGATAAAAATTAGAAAGGGTTTCCCTTCACTAGATTTTGCAGCATCAACAGGATGCCATTGACACATTCTGATAATCTGCTGGACAGCCTGTGTTCTGCTGTAATCATCACCCAACCAATTACAACCAGCTCTTTTACCATGGATGGTTTTGCCTCCTTTTTTTTTTTTTCCTCAGAAAAAAAATCTCCAATAGCTTCAAATCCAAATCCTGTTTTCCCTGTTGATGATGTATAGTAGGTATCCTACCACTGCAGCACTCATATTCTTGTATGTTTTTATCAGTAGAACTCTAAAAAAGGTTTACTTTACTGAACTGTAAGATCCTAGGATCTTCCAAGAACCCTAAGAACTTCCAAGTCCCCTTCATTATACCATATTTCTTAAATTCATATACTGACGAACAGCATGCTTGATCCATTCTATCTGGTTTTGTCTCTTCTATGAGCCTGTAATGTATAATCCTATTCCAAGTAGTTTTAGGTCCTCAGCTAAGTGGCTGGGGTTAACACCTTCCTGTGAGCTTTTATGTCAACTCCTTTCTCCAATCTAGTCTAAGGCTTCCCTACTAGGTTATAAAGCTAGTAGATAAAGACAGATTTTTGTGAATAAGCCCCTCATGGGGAAGATGGTCTTTTAGATGATATCCTGCAAGTAATAATTCATTTATTTCCAGGACATATTTAACCTCTGCCTCAGTCTTGAACTTCAATAAGGCGGAACGGTATAAAGAACATTTGAGTTTATCTTCATCACCTGTCCTGTAATTTTCATTTTCTCAGGGTCATTCATGGCAAGGCCAATGTTGGTAGGCAGGAGAATATAATAATCAGTGGGATGGGGCAGGTAAAGTCGGTAATGTTTTGGCAACCTCTTGCATTCAGGCAAGATAGACCAAGTGCCCTCAGCAGGTGAGTCCATCTGAGATCCTCAGGAGGGAGTCACCAGTCACTGTCATCTTTTGATCCCTTTTGGGAGGCTTAGAGTTAATCTTCTGTGTGCTGCTCAGATCAAAGTAAAACTCTTTTCATTAGCATACTTTTAGAATAAGAGTTAAAATGTTAAGATTATCTTCAAGTTTAGGGAATACCATAAACCACACTTAATAAATCTATAAAATAAGACTGCTGAATATTTCTGCATTTTGCTTATATGGAAATACATGCTCTAAAATTTAACAAAAATAATTGTTGTAACTTTTCTTTTCATGGGTTATAGTAAATCCATAATGGATGTAAAATAGATACAAGTGGGACACATTACATACCCTTTAATTTAATTTCTTTTCTGTCTTTAAAGGTTGTTAAATATTTAACTGTTATTTATTTTAATGGCTTATTGATGAAGGTTGTGGTATTTCAGCAAGAGTATATAGTCCATATCTATGGACTTTTTTTATAAAGCCCAAGAAAGAAAGGTGTTCTGGCCATTCCTCCAAAGGGAAAAAGCATGGAAATTATTTACTCGGGATCCAGGAAGAGACAAAACATCATAAGAGATATTTTTTGCTTTTAAAATCAATGGAAAGACTTTCATTAACTTCTTTCATGTTAGCTTAGCCATCTCATGTTAACTGAGGAGGTATTAAAAGATAAAGGTGGCTCCTTAGCTGATGTAGAAACGTGGGCTCATTAGAAACTAAGCCTGTGATTTGGAGGTCTAGGATCTCCATTTGCAAAAGAAATACTTCAGAGCAGTATCAGTCAATTTTGGTTGTGTTTTTTTTTTTCTTTTCTGTAAAGCAAGCTATACATAAGAAATGTTTGCACAGTATAGGCCTTGGAATCAATGTTGCTCTAACTTGATCAACCTATCATTTTGTTTTGCATCAGAGAAGCTTCTTCCATGTCTATGTCTTTTTTTGTCATTTAAGCAGTCTTGTTAATTATTGCTGAATCACATGTTTGAAACTACAAAAAAAAGCAACTTGTCTTCATGCACAATATTTCAATTTTAGAATCAAGCAGATTGAAGATCAAGCTAACAAATATGCCCAGAATATATTTGTTGATGAAGTAATTAGAAGGCTGAAGGACAGAGTGATACAACAGGCAGCGACTATTAAAGACATCTTTTTTGCCTACCACAAGCAATCACATGGGAAAATTAATAAAACTGGCTTGCGGAAGGTAGAAAAAAAGGTTAGCTGTTTTTCTCTCTCCTGTACTTTTCCCAGAAAAACACTTATTGTCTTAGCAATGTGCCTGCTCACACAGCTAGAGTTAAATCCTCAGTTTTCAGTTACGGTTTCAGTTATTGATGAGCTAAACAGGTCCCATGCAGGTTATTGTACGAGAAAGAACCTCAACTTGTCTTTAAAGTCATAAAATTGTCATCCTGTAACAGCACTACACCTTGAAAGCTTCAACTGCTCCCAGTTGTTAAAAAGAACCTGTATGAATTGGGACTGTCAAGACACAGCTGGAACTTGGAGGTCTAATGTCAACCAACAATGCACCTCTTACATGAAGTGAGTGGGCATAGCTTAAAGAATCACCTAAGCCTTAACTCAGAGTCCTTAAGCCCTCTTTGCAACTCCACAGTGGTAGCTGGTAGGAACTGGATATAGGTAGGTAAAGAGTAAAATTTTTAACAGATACAGCATGACACTTCAGGAAGAATGACTTAAGCTAATTTTATAGCATCTTTCAGATTTCTGAGCCCCAGCTTCCTCTGAACTACTCTTGGACTGCAGTGTGGCTTGTAATCACACTGGGACTAGGGGACATCCCTCAGGGTCCCCAGCTCTCTTCCTTGCTCACTCTTGCTCTACTTTCAAAGGAGCCTGCAGTGACTGTGTCAGGGCAATCTCCTCCGGATATCTAGTAGCATTTCAGGGCATAGACTGGTCCCAAACAGGAGAGGAGAACTTTTCGGTAGCTCTTATTTGAATTCAGTGGATTTGATCATGTTGTAAATTTCCAATATAGTTATTTGATGTTGGGTGGCTTTTGATACTGGGTTAGCTGATTTGGGTATAGCATGTCAGTGCCACAATAATGCGAATGTATTGAAATTGTACAATTTTTACTTGCCAAGAATTCCAGTTGAATTTTCTAGGTGTCTTTTTTGAGGTAGGTGTTTTGAGGTGTGGTGTTCCCAGGGCCCATTACAGCCTTGATGGCTTATCTGACTGCATGTTGTGCTTTGGACAGACTTGTAAAGTCATGGATTTGGGGTTGTAGCTGATGCCGATGGCACCCAGCTGTATATTTCTTTCTTTTCACATTTCAAAGAAAAATGCTTTGCTGAAAGTTGAGACTGGGAAGGAAAAGATACGTGATGGCACTAATATTTCCCTAGTTTACCTAGGTTTAAGCAAGAACTGCTGCTGAATTGTGTTACGACAGTAATGCATGCTCTGCCCTTTGTCTGGGCGCTGAAGTAAGGTAAGAGTCAGCAAGGGTTAAACCAGCACTGTACCTTTGAAAATATCCTCTATAATCCCTTGAGAAAGTCTGTCCCAATCTGTTTTTACTCTGGTTCAGTAATAAACATCATCTTCCCATCCATGTACCATGGACTGTACATTTTTTCACCAGCTACTGTTGCAGGGCCAAATGTACTGACTGCGAGGGGGTGACAAGCTGTTGCCTTCCTCTCTCCCCTTCTCAACATAGACCCATGAGGTATGTGCTCCACATCATATGACAGGACAAAAACTGTTACTCTAGATCCTTCCCCCACAAACACTGTAGCTGCATTCAGCCGCACATCTTCTTACCCTCAGGTGGGTATCTTCCTGCAATTGCGTTCAGGAAGTGAAATTGCTTTGAAATGAAGGGGAGGGAAAGAAGGAGGACAAAACAGATTAAACATTTTCCATTTTTCTTAATATTTTCTTGTTAATAATACACTTATTAAGAATGTGTTAAGCTGCAACCCTTCCTCCCATACGGATCTGACATCTGTGGCACATAACTTTGGGACATTGGCTCTGGTTGCTGTGATTTACACTACAGTGAGATACCTAAGAGGCTTATATGTTGCCTGCAGCTAATGCAGTAGCGTGTGTTTTGCCACTGTTAGGCAGAACAAACTCATTCTACCTGCTGCTTTTTCTTCTGCATCAGCTGTCTGTGTACAGCTCACATTTAAGATGTTTGTATAGCACCAGAAGCTATTGAACAGTTAGTCTTTGTGATTTCATTGTTCTTTTATTACAGGATGGGTGATGCATTTCTCAAGTTTTGGTATGCACAAAGGATGAAAAATCATCATGTACCTGCCGCCAGGTATATGCATCACTGCACTGGGATGTTCTTGGACCCTGCAAGCTCAGTAGAGTCCAGCTGGATGGAATACTGCCTGGGAATTCTGCCCTGCTGCTGCTGATCATTCAAAAGGGGCACACTTCCCTGCAATAGTCCTCTTCTGCCCTGCCTTGTGCTGAGTGAAACAAGCCTACCCTGGAATGAATGAGAATGAGAGCTCTGTGCGAATAAGGGTCATTAAAAGGGATTCCTCATCTGAAATGAAGTGACAGACTACCTTATGTCTCTGGGAACTGCCTGGGCATGTGTTTTCAGGTGAAATGTAGACTGACACTGATTCTCCATCACTTGTTGTCTTTAGAGATCTCTGCACCTTTTGCAAAAGAAAGGGGTTTTCCACCTAATTGTCTGGGTAGAATTCCAACTGGGAGTTTTCACCTTCTTCCTGCTTTAATTTCCCTGACACTTCTACCAAGTTGTTCGTCAATCCTTGCCCTGCAAGCACAGCTGCTTTTCATCCCAGAGCTCATGAAGCTTCTGTGGTAGACAAAGAACATCTAGAAATGGGTGTCTAGTACCATTGTAGGCATTGTGGGGAATCTCCCCTGGTGTCCAGCTGCTGCTTCAGAAGGATGTAGGGCTCTCTGTATCACATCTGCCAGCTGCAGATAGATGTTTTGGATACATTAGGTTATCACAAGTGGTGTAGGCAATATGACATATCCTGAGTGCATTTGGGTGGGTAGGTTGTGAGACATTTTGGGGTGCCACTGTAGTTAAAGTGATCTGCAGTGGTATGCTGTTCTCCGACTGGATCCTGACTGCGTAGCTGAGCAGGTGTGTCAATGCCATTGCCCACCTTATTGGCATGTTTGAAACTGCTACTCTGATCTACGGCTTCATTTAGAACAGCCAGGCAGCTAGTCTACAGCTGGGCAGAGTTGCTTGTCCTCAGAGGTAGAATAGGTTACTCAGTCATAGCATGGTATAGTAGTGGTAAACATAAAAGCATACTTGTTTTCTGATTTGTTATTCCAGACCAAGCCATAGAAGTGGGCAAAAGCTGTCTGCCCAACTTGGAAGCGAATAAGCTCTCTTTATTTGTATAACATTATGTTACTGAGGCATTAAGGGAGTGGGCAGAATGCACCCTTACATTCCTCTGAAGGGCAATTGATCTTGGTATGCCTGAATAACCAAAAATGCAGACATAAAATCACCAGGGTTATACCAACACTGTCAGTTCTCTATGTTTTTCTTTACAGTTTACAGCATAAGGACACCTTTTAGCTGCTTGCCTATGGAATACCAAAGGTGTGAAGTGGGTTAGTGAAGGGGGATGCTGAACTCCACATCCTTTACAGAAGAGTACGTAGTACCTCTGGATTCACTGGCCTGGCTCTCCTAGGAACCAGGCAAGTAGGCATAGACCCTGCCTTTGCACCTTTGGACTTGTCTGATTTTTAATATATTTCAAAATCAGGAAGATGGTAACTGAAGCCCTGTCAGGGGTCCTGGAGTTTGTACCCATAGTTTGTACGTGTGCTTTCACTTTTGTGAAGGATTACAATATCTCCTTCAATCCTCAATATCTCCATCAATCCTCTTCCTTTAAATAAGACTTAGAAACTGTGCCTTTTGTGAGCCATTCAGCACAGGACAATGATCTAGTCGTACAATTTAATATGACTTAATCTTGTATGCAGTTTTGGCAGAGTTTTATCACTTTTTTTTTCTCTATATGAAAGTGCTAATATTTGAGACTGTAGTCACCAACATTCCTGTTGTGACTTATTCTCTCCAGCTTTGATTGGATTTGTGCGGCCAGATTTCCTTACCGTTACTATTAAGCATTTGATCTGATGGTAAATACTTTGTTCAAATGAACATAAAATGTGCTTGCTTATCCAGAAGCTTTACATTCATAGAAAGGAATGATAATTTCCTAATTATTCTCACTTTTTTAATACTCCTTATGCTGTTCAGCTATTTAATGAATTTTTTCTTTTAATCTGTACAATTAACTAAAACGTAATGGCAAGAGTAATCGCTGTAGGAACACTTGGAAAGGAACTCAGGACAGAGCTGTGCAGGATAGTTATAAGGAAATACACCCAAATCAGGAGTTACAAAGCATCTGAAGGAAATGAATGGTTTTGGAGAAATCCCTTAGCAGCAGCAGGGGCTGCAATGACAGCTTTTCAGGGCAACAGGAGATGGGAAAAGTAGGAGAAAACCAGGGACCCCACCACAGTAGGCAGCCAGGTAACATTAAGAGGAACGCAATGGGAGACTGCTGCCACTCCAGACTGCTGCACCTCTTAGAGAGGTAGAGGGTCTGCAAAAAAAAAAAGAGAAGAGGACATGGGAGGAATGTAGGAAGATCAGGAAGTCCCTTGCCAAAACAGATTACCTAAAATGGATCCCCAAATCTGCTTTGAAGAGCAGCAATGCAGAGGAAAGCGTGCTATCCATCTTGCTGCAGCTGTATGTGGTCCAGAGGCCTGAAACCATTCTGCAGCATTTCCTGTCCAGGAGGTAGCTGAGGCAGACTTGTGGGGAAAACTGGTAGCAGCAAATTCTACAAATGACAGTTTTCCTCCAGTCTGCTAAATGAGCTAATGTCATTTCTTCTGGCAGTTTTTACTTTCCAGGTGAAGTTTAATCTTAGCCTGTCACTCGGTGCTTTTGCTTAAAATGCCAGTCTCAAAAATATAGTCAAATTTTGCACTCTGTCTCTTTCTGTATAGAATTGAAATTGTACAGAATAGATCTATATTTAAATGGCTTACTGTAAATGTAAGGAAGAGAGATCAATTTTCAGAGTAATTTCAAGTTGAGCCATAGGATAAAACACCCAAATATTTAGTATTCAAAATGGCATATTAAGCAAGAAAACAGGCCATTATATAACTTACTTTATTTCTCTTCTAACAGGTGTTGGAAGATCATGGCATGCCAATGAATGACAGTCAATTTAATATACTAACAGAAAAGGTAGGGTTACCAGATGGAGGGTTGAGTTATCTGGATTTTGTGGCAGTATTGGAAGGTAAAGGAATTTTAACAGCAATAACGCATGAAACAAACCTTTCCTGGAAGATCCAGAACTTCTCTCTTTCAAGGAAAGGCTATTGATGAAATTAGGAAGAGATCAGTGACATGATTTTTAACACACGGACGACCTTCCTGTCTGTAGTTCTTTGACTTCTGATCCAGCTAAGCTGCTGAGTATCTAACTCAGGAGAAGAGGGAAAATGGAACATGTGGGATGTGAACTAATTAAAGGTCCACAGATAGGTGCCATGGAGTTGTCACTAACAGATTACAAAAAGTAAATGACTGATTGCTCTGCCTTGAGTAGATCCTTGTCCTCAGCAGTTCTAACTCTTATTCACAATCTTGGAATTATGTTGTATCTTAAATTACAGTGGATGATTTTATAGTAGTGATGTTCAGCAACTTTTTCTTTTCTGTGTGAAAAGCCAGAAAACAGTAACTAGTCCTTTCATGAAAGAAACACCTGTTAGTAAGCCATTAGTCATGAGTTTTAGTGGCGGTATATACAACTGGAGCTCTGTGGTGTGATCTGGTTACGTATTGGTTTATGGTTTTAATTTGAAGTACTGCTCTTGAATGTTAAAGCTGTTGAGGGACATTGCTACTAGGGAATGCTGAAATGTGGTTATCTACAACATAATTGATATTGTATTAGAGTATCAAGAATTCCAGCGAGAGAGCAAGTTTTACTGTTTATGTAGATATAGATGTATTGTCCACCCATAAAATAAGGATGTGGTCTTCATTGATTTACTGTTGCTGAGGAATGAATACCAGAGGAATATATGTATAATTTGGGAGCAGGTTTTTTCACCTCAGCTACTTGCCTTACCCCATCAGTAATTTCACTGAAATCAAGGCACTGTAAGTAAGGGGTTTGATTTTCAACTCTTAAAAATGATGCTCATGGAATCTGAAATTGTTTCTTAGGGTAGAACCTTGAGCGCAAACTAAAACTAGTAAGTAATTACTAATTTCTCATTTTTTTTATACTTATGCTTTAAATCTGGACATTATGGGTAAAATTCTGACGTCACTGAAGTCAACAGCAGTCTTGCCATTGGCTTCAAGGCCTGTTTTAACTTCCATATTATGCCTCTGTTATATTTCTCAGAGGTGCACATTCACTTTTTTCACACTGTTACTATTATTTTCTGCTGTCATTATTTGTCTTTTAGAACTAAGACAAGAGAGAGAGAGCTGTCTTGTAGCTGGCTGTCAAAATATTCAGGTTTTTCTTCATTCAGGCCTAGAAAATTAGAAGTTTGTTAATATAGCCGGCTAATCATCTGTCCACCAAAATATGTGCGCCTTCATCCAGTAGCCTAATAAAAGATGTTTGAAACACGTTAACCTCAGGGAAAATGAGTGTGTCAGCTCTTTGATTTAAATCAAGAATCAACAGTGTTTTGTCTGTATTTAAACTTTTTTCTTTTGCCAATTATGAGAATCATAGCTTTTATTTCCATATGTTACTGTATCTCATAGTTGTAAAAGGAAGTATAACCCATATTTAACATAAAGTAGGTCTCAGAAAACAGAAGGCAGATAAAACACCCTCCTAACTTATATTTTTCAATGATTTGTGATTCACTGGGGTGGAGGGTGGTCTGTAGTTACAGAGAGAGACCTGGTTTTCTTCTTACAAGCTTTAGCGCGAAGATAACATGAGAACAAATTTTCTTGACTAGACTTCAATAGAAACTGGAATTGAAAACAGGGAAAGATAGTGCATGTCTGTAGGGGGGAGTAGGATTTAAAGGCTAAAATCAAGAGAAGTTAAAATGATGCAATGAATACTATTTAGTGATTCTTCAGGTAGTTGTACAGGTTCTTGTGTGTCAGTATATGTAAATCTTTTAAAAAGAAAAGAAAAGTTCCTTTTGAACAGACCATTAACTTACCATTTTTCTTATCAATCAGGAATAAGGTGTAGTGAAATGTCAGTATGTACACTTTTCTTTACAAGTTTTTCCCATTTTAAAATCTGACGTGAATTACTTTACTCCTCTATACATCTCATGCTGCAGAAAAAATCTGGAATGCTCAAGAGGCTACAAAAGATGCTTAGTCTCTTTTTCCCCAGAAATAAGGCAAAACACATTCCTAGAGTATCACTGCACAATAAGCAGAAGGAGTCAGATCTGGAACAGTGACCAAAATAGCTTTTCTATGGCCTAAAAGTACCTTAGCCCTTCAGGACTGGAAGTAGGTGGGTGCCCTGCTGGGAAGCTGGCTGTCAGCCTTTCCTGATCCTGCTGGGCTGTGGGATAATAAACTTGTGACAATATGAAGCTGCTGTTTGTGCGGGACTGAGTCTTGCCAGAATAGAAAATCAGACAAAACAGTTTCAGGGGTGATGCTCTGTTAAGTCAGGAGTGTTTTGATGGCAGATCTCCTGAAATAGCTCACATCGGATCAAACCAGAGGAGGTCTTAGCCAGGATAGAATTCCTCCGGGGGAGATGGTCTAGCATGCAGTGGTTGTGCTACGCAGTCAAAGATGTAACGAATTACTTTCTCTGACACTGTCTGCAGCTCCTGTTTTCCCTCACTGAGACAGATGGGCGGTATGACAGCGAGTCATGGCTTTCACGGTGCTCCTTTTCTCCTCCTCCAGTCTGATATCTCTCTTCCTCAGAGCAACCAGGCACCAGAGAAGACTAAAGCAAGAGAAAAAGACCTTGTCTGAGCTTGTGCTTTCTTCAGTTGAGATTATCTTCTTCATCTTGTGCTGGGAAAACTATAGCAGCTGAGGCCATTACTGTAAATTGGGTGGACACCACTAATACTGTATACAGTTATTGGGCTTTGTCATGTTTGGGCTGTAAAGAATATGATCGCAGGGTTTCTTGTTTTGTTTATGTTATATTACTGTGCTATTTATCAGATATGTTTAATACCATCTTTCCAATGTTTGCTGTACTTCGATTTCATTATTGCAGATGCCAGACTGAATGGCCCAGGAGCTATTCTATGTAACAGCCCAAACCACAGAGTAAATGATGCTGCTGAAAAATGTCCTGGTCAACTCAGTGATAAGCTGATGGAGGTCTATGGGGTAAATACATCAAGCCATGGTTTGCTTTTGGCAGTGAAGCTGGTTGTTATTTTGATACAAACATTTGTTTTAAAAGTTGGTTTGGAGGAGCTGTCGGGGAAGTGACTCTAAAAATTATGTTGGATATCATGTCTTCTGTGTCCTCAGAAACTTCTAGTTCAAATACATTCAGTTTTCAAGGCAAAAACTTTTTTTTTTCCCCCCAATTGTCTTCTCTGCAGCTTCTGCCAGGAAAATAAGATCTGGGTTATTTTTTCGCATCCTTTTGTGAGCATAGCTATTAAAGATTCTGCAATTAGAAAAGAATAACTCTGTACTACTTGTTCATAGAACAGTCCATCTATTCATGAGAATAATCTTTCAAGAAGACGTCCTTAGTCCCTAAAGTTTGCAACACAGTGATCTTAATTAAGAGTTCTTTTCCAGCTTTTCTACATTTGCTTATTATTTTCTGTAATTACAATTAGAATGTACTCCTTGAATTCCCACTATGGATATGCACAGAGTAAGAGAAATCACATTTTACAAAGGAGAGAAGCCGCAGTCGTTACCCTTTTGCTCAGTTCATACCATCCCATCCCTGTTCTCTGGGAGAAGTGGAAAGATCAGGATTCAGGAAAAGGATCCTCTGTTCAAACCACCTTGGACACCTTTAGTGAAGCTGATCGTATTGATCAGCATTACTTCAGATTTCTGAAGAAATTCACCATTTTAAAGGTGTTTGAACATTTTGCATCTATTTTAATGGGAGAAGCTGTTCAGCTGGTAGATCAATTGCTGTAAAGTCTGTCTTCACGGGTTTTCTAAGGATGCACAAGAGGAGAAATGAGGTACCTCTCAGTATAGTAGGGATGGAAAGTGGAGGTCAATTTGTAAATTGTATGGGGCTGACTTTTTGATGCTCCCTACTTTTGCTCAGTTCTGTACATGCTTGAGATGAAAGCAATAAGACTGCAGTTTACTGAGGACTATCCCAAGTCTTTAGTAAGGCAGTACTATAAATGCTTTGTGTTCTCAAACTGTGTTAAAATATTTGCCTGTTGGTAAAACAAGTCTAGAGGAAACATTTATTATTTATGTTTAAAAATATGTAGTTGATGTGTTAACTATATTTAGTTAAATATTCCTTGTTAGGACACCTATTCTGCCTTCCGAGAAACAGACAGTAATCATGAGGGTATCGTGAACATGCTTGACTTTCAGCAGTTCTTGGACAGCTTTCTGCTTTGTCTCACAGATGAGGAATTCCTGCGCCTACTTGGTTTGTTGGGAATGAATCTGACCTCCATGTTAAATTACCAAGAATTCTGTCAACTGTTCCACACCCAAGAAACTAAGGAGGTACCTCCTCAGCTCATGCCATCTCACAAGTAAGAAAGAGAAAGTTGCATAGTACCTACAGTAATCTGATGTGTTTACAGAAATGAGTATGCTGTGTGAAAATTTGTATCGGGTATAATTGAAGAAAAGATAGTATTAAAATATGTCTTTATCAAGCTGAAGTTGGGTAGCTTTACCAAGTTCTCAGTGATTTATGACTCCGTTAAATATTGAATCCACCGCTAGGTTAAAATGCCAGAACTACCCGTGGGGACTGCTTAAATCTGTAAGGTCAAACATATATATTGGTGCCTGACTTGGAGCCTTAGAGCTGAGCGAGCCTCCAAACTGGACAACTTGCTGTATCTTTAGAGCATGCAGGATTGGGGACATGGTTTGGGAATCAGATGTCATTTTGGATCGAGGAGCAGCCAGGGCACAGTGTCTGCGTGTGAGACTAGTAGTGTTGTTGGTACATTACAGCAGCCCTCTGAGAGTAGACAAGATCAGGTGAGGTGCACAGAAGCACTGAGGCACTGTGGAGTGGTTGGAGGATAGGGAGAATAGTGCTGCAGCCCCCCTTCCTGCAAGAGGTGATGCTGCTTAAAACATCTGGAATTTAAAAGTTTGAGCTTAACTTTAATGATAAATAGCATTTATGCACTAAAAGTGTACTCTAAAAACTCAGTAGGAAACTGTGTTTAACTATGCAAATGGAGATAAATTCATAAAAATAATGACAAGATACAGCAGGACTGAAAAAGCTCCTGATCAGCAACTCATCTCCGCTGTGGCAGTGAAGATGTGATATATACACATAGGCTTATTTCCCAGTTTTTATTTGTCTCTTACAGCATTACTGTTGGCTCTGATGTTAGTAATATTTATCTGCTTGGTTTGTTTTTCTTTTTTCCTGAATTGGACAACTGAGTGAATCAAGGACATCAGTCTAAAACAAGAAAGGAAACTGATGATGATTGAGCCTTGTTAACAGTTGGAGTCTGAGACCAATTACTGTCGTGCTCTCATTTCTGTTTCAGTTTGGACTTAGCTAGAAATTGAAACATCTTGAATTTTGCTCCAGAATTTCCTTGTTTCAAATACTATTACTGTTTCAGATGTCCAGCAAAGAAAATACAGTGATTAAAAGCCTTAAGAGCACTTGGATTTTCCCAGCTAAGTTTTTAGACTATTTTTGTTGGTCGATTGTTTACAGAATCACAGAATCGTAAGGGTTGGAAGGGACCTCAGGAGATCATCTAGTCCAACCCCCCTGCTAAAGCAGGCTCACCTAGAGCATGCTACACAGGACTTCATCCAGGCGGGCTTTGAATATCTCCAGAGAAGGAAACTCCACAACCTCCCTGGGCAGCCTGTTCCAGTGCTCTGCCACCCTCAGAGTGAAGAAGTTCTTCCTCATATTCAACTGAAACCTCTTATGTTTCAGTTTGCATCCATTGCCCCTAGTCCTGTCGCTGGACACCACTGCAAACAGACTGCTTCCGTCCTCTTGACTTCCGCCCTTAAGATATTTGTATGTGTTGATGAGATCCCCTCTCAGTCTTCTCTTCTTCAGGCTGAACAAGCCCAACTCTCTCAGCCTTTCCTCATAGGGGAGGTGCTCCAGTCCCTTTATCATCCTAGTAGCTCTCCTCTGGACTCTTTCTAGGAGTTCCTCATCTTTCTTGAACTGGGGAGCCCAGAACTGGACACAGTACTCCAGGTGGGGTCTCACCAGGGCAGAGTAGAGGGGGAGGATAACCTCCCTCGATCTGCTGGCCACACTCCTCTTAATACACCCCAGGATACCATTGGCCTTCTTGGCAACAAGGGCACATTGCTGGCTCATGGTCAGCTTATTGTCCACCAGGACTCCCAGGTCCCTCTCAGCAGAGCTGCTATCTAGCAGGTCATCCCCCAGCCTGTATTGGTGCATGGGGTTCGACCTCAAATCCCTGACCGGGAATCGAACCCGGGCCGCGGCGGTGAGAGCGCCGAATCCTAACCACTAGACTTAGGCTTATGGAATCTTCTCTCAAGCAGTGGGAAAGATGAAAACTCAGAAGGTACCCAGGCACCTAAAATGGATTCATGTGGCATTCAGTTTTCTAAATCAAAATGGAGCCCTCAGCGAAGACTGTCAAGGCCCCAAGCCCCGGGAGCTCAGAAGTGGCTGAGTTTGCAGTGTTGCAGTTCTCCAGGAGCTAAGGTCTGGCCTGCGCATGCCATGGGTGGTACAGGAACTCGGTGGATAGGTCAGATGTAGTTACCACATCTCACCTGGTCTGCAGACCCAACATTCCTCTGCCTTTCATTTGAGAATCTTGGTCCAGGGATCATGTTCCTGGAATGCAGCTGAACCAGGCTCTGAAGCCATATGTCTGCAGCAATTCCTTACAAAGCAATAGCTGGAGGAAAAACTGGTGCTAGGATGTAGCATGAGGTGGGCAGCTATGTGTTAAGAGAAATGACCAGTTTTCTAACTGGAAGTGCTTAGAAAAGCTAAGTAGAATTGGGCACAAAAAGAAGGGCTGCTCTTCTCAGGTGAGAAAAATGGTGGGACGTGAAGTCCCCTTGATTCTCAGGTAGGTGCGTCCTTGTGTAGCTTTCTGTGTAGTACAGCAGCTACACTGCATCTTAATCCGAAGGCACCCATATTCCTCTGCATGCTTGGATTCCACCAGAAGCACCAGGCCCCCAAAAGTTAGGGACTTTTAGTGGTGGCTGAATTTGCAAATGTGGGTCTTACTCCCCAGACTTACTAGCCATGCCTTGGTGGCTCACAAGATAGTTTTGATCTACGTTATTGATGTAAATCAAGGATCATCTTCCTGGAGTCACTCCAGGATATAATTGTTTCTGAGATAATTAACATTTCCTTCTATGCCTATAAATGATCCATGCTGGCTCTTGAGTTTGAGGGAGAACTGAACAATATTGATTTGAAAATAAATAGGGAATTACAAAATTTAAAACATCTTTGCTACCCTGTAGCTAGGGAAATAAGGCAGTATTTAAAGAATTAAGTTTACACAGATGTGAAGTAACAGTCTTTAATGCGTATCTTAGAAACTAGGAAACAAAACCACCACTACCGTGAAGAACAACAAAAGGTAAGGAAACTTGTGGAGATTAAAGATCCCACTAACGTAAAACATAGTTAGTTGTTTTTTTATTTTTTTTCTTTTCTGAGAAAAAAACAGATGATAACGGATTCAGAGCTAGCTTGTGATCACGCTCATTACTACCTTGTTATCAAAGCAAGAACCAGATGGCATGACCTAGCAGGGGTAAGAAGAATGTTTTCTTTAAATAAATAAGCAGCACTAATAGATTTCAGAACATTATGCAATGTTGATCTTCAGATTCTATAAATATTCAAAGAGACCCTTGCAAAATAGCTCATTAATGATAAAAACTTACTATGTGATTAAAAAAAATCAACAGTTTGAATAATATTCAATTTTTCTAATGATTATGTAGTAGATGCTATTGCAGTTATTCCTAAAACTTTCTTCATATTTTCCTATTTTATTTAATGTTTCTGTTGTAAGAGTAGTAATGGGCTTCATCTGAGGCCTGTTTGACTACTGTCATGTACTGCTGTACATGAACACACACCTACTCCTATGCTGACAACCAGCGTTGCCCAGCACAGCGAAACATTGACTGTGATACTACACCATCCAAAGAGGCTCTCGCAAAACTGTCCTATAAAAATTATTTCCACCTTTCTATCTTTTTTAACTTGTTAAATAGTTGCAGTATTTGGACAACAGAGTAGCACAAGGAAAAAGGAATATAATTAAATGTTTGTGTAAATCAGACAATAGTACTGGTAGTCTCTGTTTGCAAGATGAATGGTAAAAAACCCAACAAACCCAACCAACCAACCAAAACCCAAAGCAAAATCTAATTCATCTTAGGTATAAAACAAGTTGGGGAGAAAATCTGCAGGTCTGCCATTTTCTAGTGCCTTCATCTTCCACTGGCATACTTCAGCAGTGGGCATATCCACAGCTGCATGCACACTTCTCATGCTCATATCCCCTGTGTTTGCCATCAGTAAGAAACTATCTACACAGAGTAGATCGCCTAAACACCCGTCATGTCAATCCTGATTCAAGCTTTTGAAAGTTGCACTTCAACAGTAGAAAGTAGGAAAGAGCAAAAATCAAATGAAAAAACATTAGAAGATGAATTTCAGATGTGCATGATTTTCCATTTCTTTTTCAATTCCCATTATTCATTAAGCTTATAGAGAGATCAAACATTTTGTCAAACTTGCTGGTTCTTGTTAGTGATGATTTCTTTTACTCCAGAATTTTCAGGAATTTGACAGTGAAGGAAACGGCATTATACAGCCAAGGGACTTGAAGGAAGTCTTGTTCAGATTTGGCATTCCAATCACCCCAGAAGAAATTAAGCAGCTTTGGGCAAGGTATGACAACTCTAAATTATTAGCTCTTGCAATAATGTATCTTTTTATAAGATTACAGAGCCTTTGGTAGTACAGTGAATGCCAATAGATTACACTGCACGAGAATTCTTCTATTTTGTTATGATTGTGACCTCAGATCATGACACTGTGTTACAAGAGGCTATGTCTTACCATACTAAGCTCAAGAATACAATTAGATCCATCAGTTTCCAATAGGGTTTTCTCTTGGCTTCAGTATTACTGATCCCTTTAATTTAACATGCGTTTTCTTCTTGGATGGCACCTTAGGTCACTGGTTATATTAACTTGGTTTTCATCAATTTTGTTTATACACACAAATGCCTGCCTTAGTTTGAGATAGGTGAAAGTCAGTTCCAAGCGTCTTGGGCCATCTGGGAACTGCAGACAAAGCTTCCATCGAGGAGCTCCATGGAGGATCTGCATTGCGTACCTGTCTGAAGGCAGTGCTACCAGCCTCTCCTTTCCAGAGGACTAAATTTACTTACAACATTTTCAATGTAAATAAAAGTGATTCAGTCAAAAGAAAAATGCTACATACCAAATACATAACAAAAGAAAGTAAGGTAATTTCATGCTGTGTAAAGATGACAAGTAATATCATGAAATGTTTTTATAGATTTGTTGCCAAGTGGGGGAAAATACTTGTCTGCCTTCAACAAAGAGGAGCTGTGCTATAAACTGTATTTGAAATGGCATAGATGTCAGCTGTATGTGACATTATATAAAAAGCTACCTTCATTAGAGGTCTATTTAAAAAAGTAATCACTTTCTCTAACATATAGAACCCAAGCGTATTGCATTTGGGTTTCAAACTGCATTAACTATATAGTTTCTTCTTAGCACTGATTCATCTCTGAATTATTTTCTACTCCATTAGATTTTACTTTTCATTCTTATTCCTTATGGATGCCATGGCACATTGAAGAGTACCCTTTTCATGCAGTTATCTGCTGCAAAACTTCACTCCCATCAGCCACTCCTTTTATAGAATAGCTAAAATCTCTTACGTGCCTGATATGTCTGTAACTTGAATAAAGGAATTAGAGTGAAGCTGAGGCTAAATTAGGCATTACCATGCATCAGAGCACTAGCAGGGGGAGAAACTGCAGGGGAAAAAGCCTATGGAATGGTTTATACTTAAGAAAATATGAAAAGTGTTTATGAAGCTAAACCTATGTTTCTGAAGGATGATTACAATTCTGAGCATCTCAGACTTGTGTGACCAGTCTGAGACACTTGAGACTGAATTTTTAGGAGCCCAGTTGTCTGCATCTCAAGCCAGACACTGAAAGGTAGCAGTACTGAGAGCTGGAGAATACTCCTGACAGTTTGGTCCTCAGGGTAGTATTTTCAGAATCGACTCTCTGATTACAGTGCATAAGCCCTATCTTTCGAGTCTCTCATAAAGTCACTCATTCTCAGTGTACTATGGCACCTCTATAAGGAAGGGAAGTCACTGAGATTTAAGCTGCCTTTCTATGAAGAAGACATGAATATTTAAAAAGAGCGTTTCTTTGTCAAGGTATGATACAGATGCAAAAGGATATTTTACCAAGAATTTTTACAGAAACTGGGGATAGAGTTTGCACCCACTGACACAGGGCTCAGCAGACACATCACGGAAGACAGCTATGCACATTTACAAGCACATTACAGTCATCAACAAAAGAAGCCTTCAAAGCTGGAAGAGCAGCAGAAACAGCAAACTAAAGCTCTGCATGTAAGAGAAATTAAAAAGCAGATCAAGTAAGTTATTTATGAGCTTAGCATATAACTTTCTATGTGTTTAGTTTGTTAAAACGGCACTGTGTATAATACAAATGTAATGTTACCCAAAAAAACCCCCAAACCCCACTCTGAAAAGGAGTCTCAGAAGATCCTGGACCAAGCTTATCCGTAGTGTTATTCCCTTGATTTGCTGGAGCTCAGTGTGCACTGTGAGACTTTTTAAATAGATATTCTCCATGGATTAGATTACTTATTTTACAGACCTTATAGCAGCATCTATACTGACAAATCAGAAAGTCCAGAGACATTCCGAGACTCAGTCATCTTTGTTGCTAGACTGCCAAAACAGTTCTCATCATGCTTTGGCCTGTGTCAGCTAATGTTTTCCCTGATCACTGTTTGAGAGCAAGAATGCTTCAAGGACCATTCCTAATAGGCAGTTTGCAGGCAGCTGCTCCCTTTTGGCGGCTAAGAAGGTTCAGTAGCAGAGACGTGCCAGCTGGCCTCTGTGCCCAGAGCACTCCCTGGTCTGTTTATTGGTATCATCTCAGCTTGTGGTTCCAGTCCTAATGCTGCTGTCATCTCAGATTGAGGGAGAAGAGCAAGTGCAATTTTTGTCACCCTGCAGGTCTCCTCTTCTCAGACTGCTTTGGGGAACATAGACTTATACCTACCTGATTACAGGGGCTTTTCTTGCAGCTGGAATGACTGGGCGTGTAGGGGTCCCATATCCTACCCTGTCCCTTGGATGAGGGCCATGTAGCAATCACAGGTGGTTTCACATCCCTCTAGCAGCTAGTTAAATTGTTAGTAAATGGCTTTATAGATGCAGCAAAAAACAGCCTTGACAAGGACGGACCCTGGCTCCATATGACAGAAATAAGCATCTTGTCTCCAAGCAAGAGGAGTCTCTGCCTCAAACAAAATCAACACTCCCAGAGCTAATAGGTCATTGCTCCTGAGAAGAGCATTTGACAAATAAATGACAAAATGATATCCTACTCAGAGTGAAGTCTAATGATCCATGCTTGCCCTAGTGAGTCAGCAGTGATTAGCCTGCTGCTGCTGTAGGATTCCTGCACCTGCCAGCAGATTGAGGCAGCAGGAGAATCCTCTGCCCCAGTACAGTGCTGTTAAGGCTTTATATTTCCAGGTTGTGGATAGACACCACCTGGATGCTTATCATGTTTTCTGCTTGTGCTTTCACTCTTCTCCTGAACTGTTTTTTGTTTTGGTTTTTTTTCCTTCAATTTAGGAGTATAAACCCTCAGGAGCAAATAACATGTAAAAATATACCCCCAAGAGCACAGATTTGCTTTCTTTTGTTCTCAGAAAGTGTCTGGAAGTTGTAGGAACTAATAAATTATTATTGATAAGAATTATAATTCCCCATGACATTGTTGGTAAAGGTGATACACTCATAAACAAAGAAGACCAGCCTTGTCTCGCAGTAAAGAGGCAGCTGGGGAAATAATTAGACAAAAAAAACCCACAAAACACAGAGAGAAGCCTGTAAGCTAAGGCTTTTGCCTTTTTACCCTGCTTTTTTAAATCCTGTTTTTCAGTATCCCAAATAAGCTGAAGGAATCAAGGGCAAAACTGTCCTTTCTTTTCAGTGTCACAACTCTCCCCACTTGCCTTGCAACTCTCTGGCATAAACTGCACTTATGACACTCACAGGTATCAACGAGTGTTCCACCTGTAAAAAATTGCATAATATACAACAGAGACGGTTGGGCAGCTGCTGTGTTTTAGGCATTGCTTATTGCTGTATTTGTAACTTTCTGATGTGAAACTCAGGCCCTAACTGTCTCATACTGGACTCTTCCACTCCATTTGTTGTACCAAACAGTTGTGTCTGGTCTTACACTTGGATGAAGAGCTCCTTTGGTCAGGAACCTTCTATTTCTTTCCTCTTAGTGCAATGCCAAGTGCAAGGCAGCCCTGCCTCCAATGCTCTAAATAAGAAACAGCTCTTCAAGTAGGGAAGATGCTGTGCTGCAAGCAGAAATTATGCAGTGTGGCTCAAAGATGTAAATACTCATCCTGAAGCAGCTGGAGAGTAATTAAATCAATGGGGAAGACATGCTGGGTAAAAATAAAATAGTCATGATGTGACATGCTGGCAGGTCCACGTCGTTTAGAATTATTTACTTTTTAGAACCTACCATAACAACAGCTATCTATAGAACTATGTATATGGCCACTAGATACACCAATACATACATATGAGCGCATAGTGATTGCTTAACTGTAATTTAGAGGAAACAAAAAATTGGCAGACCGAGTCAAGTATAACTGGATTCAGTTACCTGCTAGCAACCAGAGCCAGATGTTTCTGGTTAAGGTAGAGCAGCCTTCTAATAGATGGACATGGAATATTCTGTCCCCTGCACTGGGGCTGTCTTATCCTGGGCAATGATGGAGTTCAGTTTAAGCCTGCAGATGGGACTTGTACATCCCTTTCAAAAACTATGTTCTGATTGTTTGTTAGACTCTGGCTTTTTTTGATTTATGTATGTAAAACATCCAGTTCTGGTTTTAATCTTTTGAAATTTCTGGCATCTGCAGCTTTCTTTGGGAATGAGTTCATAGCTTAATCGCTCATGATCTGCAAAAGTATGTCTTGCTATTGATTATTGCCACCTTTCAGTTCCTCAGAATATTCTCTTCTTGTCTCCCACACTTCTTCACCTGAAGTCCTGGCTGGTGGGAGCAGTCCTGTGGTAGCAGTTCCTGTCTGGCTTTCTCTCTCGGAAAGCTGGAAGCGCAAGAGGAGTTGAATCCAGACCTTTGAACTCCTCAGATTTCACGTAAGGCCCTGGAAAGCCAGAAATTACTCTTAAGACAGAGTAGTTGTCTGATGGATTAAATCCATCTGCGTGGTGACTGTGAAGGCAGCAATGCAGCTGAGCGTCAGCCTTCCGCTCCAGGACCATATAGGACAGCTCAGATTCGGGAAGCACAGGTGGGCACCATGCCTGTCGACTGTAAAGGTCAGCGTAAGATCTGCTCTTGGTCAGGAAAACAGATGCAGTGGCTGCAAAAACTAACCCTGGTCATCCATGTGGGTCTCAGTCCCTGCTTCATTCTCAATGAGTTAGAAAACTGATTCCTTTCACCTGTCAAATTGGGACTGGGAGGAGGTATTTGCCTGAGGTGTGAATCTGCTGGTTACAGGACCCACCTCAGCAGCACTGGGAGCAGCACCCACTCCCTCTTTTGTGATCTTGCTTAAGCCCTTCTGCAAGGGCTGTGAACCTCACCCTAACAGCTTTGGAGCAGTTTCAGTGTCCTGTGATTACGCACTGTGAGGCAGACAAAAGCTCTGGACATCTTACAATTCAAAACATACTGCTGTGCACTTTTTTTTTCCTTTTGCTTTTGTTGTAACTCACAGGAACAAATCGCCCAAATTAGAAACAGACATTGAACAGTGGCTCTCCAGCTCTTCAAGAAAAATACAAAACGTTTGCAAGAAAATATTATTATTTGGCAACGTAGCTTGATCTATGGTTTTAATCCTCATTTTTTCCACGCACATATTTACTGCTGTGAGTGGAATAAATACTGCTTGGAAATTTTTTATCAGTCCAAACATGTTGAATGCCTCCATTTTTCAAAAATATCAATCTCAAAAACTGTTTTGATTTTACTTCAGCCTTTACTTTTATTGGGAAGATTTAAGGTGAAGACGATAGTGGTGATGAAGAGTGGCACTGAAAGTAACATACAGTTGAAAAGGGGTCCAGAAATTTTCTGCAATGAGGGTACAATGTGGACCACATCACATTTTCAAAGCACACCCTTGCAAGGTGGAAGGAGCAGTGCTAAATAGTCTTCCAGGGCTGGAGGACATCCCTCTCTCATTGAAAAAACAAACTGCCCTTAGGGTCCTCAGCTGGTTTTGGCTTTTAGGCTGCTGTATTCTGCTTCCTAGGTATGACTCTCGTGGTCTCTTGCTGGGCCTCAGTACCCATCCTCCTCCACCATCGCCCCTTTGCAATTGCTGTGTGTTTTAAGCTGTGGAACATTACAGTACCTCAAAAAAAGCAAGCCCTTTGTCAGGAGATTTTAGATTTCTGTCTCTGCTGGAAAGTCTGTAGGCTTCTGAACATAATAAAAGTTAAAACTCAGAGATGTAATTAGCAGATGTTTGATCTCTAGGGTCTCATATCTAAGAGGAGGTTGAAGGAGTCTGAGCTGGTTAGTCAGTAATTAGATACACGGAGATTCAAGTCAGTAAAGCCAGCTTGAGTGCAATGCAAGTGCACTCTGACTGATGCGCACCCTCTGCAGCATACTTTTATGCTCTTTCCAATATAAGCCTTGCTTTGAGTGTAAACCAAGTACCACAGGGTAACAGGAGCAGAATGTGAAAAAGAGGAAGAAATTAACTACAAAAAAGAGATTTGAAAGTGAGAGAGAAGGTGATAGCTCTTTAGGGGCTTTTAGAGACTCTAAACCACACTGGCAATATTGCAGTTTCCTTGAAAAGATTCACATCATGCTTTGAAACCTATATACAGTGGCTAGATTAATCATAAGGAAGCTCACAACTATTTTCTGGAATATTATAGGAGTAGGAGCTATCAAAATTTTTAATGGCATGAAACCAAGCCAGGGTGAGAGGGCAATCCATGCAGCTACAGAAAGTAAGTTGAAGGAATATTGCGCTCCCAAGGAAACTTGAACTTTTGAAAGACATAGGTTTCATATGCGAATGCAGGAGGAGGAATCCTTTGAAGAATTTTTAGCTCATCTTAAAATAACGGATCAGTTGAGTAGCTATTTTATCTCCTTTTCAGAGATTCCATTTTAGGGGATCACATAGAGATTGGCATCAAAGATCCAAAGATACAGAAAAGATCCCAGGAAGGTAGGATCTGAAAATAAAAAAAAAAAAAAAAAAGGATAGAAAAATCTGTTTAGTCAAGCTAGGACAGTCCTAAGGGGCAGTATGGAAATATCAGAAGGGGAGCAGGACATGCAGGAAAAGAAAGTTAGGAGAGTTTTGAAGAGACTCTTCAGAACTATCTGCAAGAAGTAGCCCAAGTGAAATATTTGAGAATTCACAGATTCGCATTATGTCCAGGAGTTTAGAAATTCTGCAGCAGCTAGAAGAAATACAGTTATTTGGCAAGACCTTGCAACTGGAAAAGCAGAAGCAAAGAGAATACCCTCCATATCCCCAGATCTATGTGATGGTGCACAAACCAAAAATACAACAAAATACCACAGATTCTGTGCAAAAGTAGCAGAAGGGGGCTGGAAATTAAGAATAAACACGTCTAAATTCAAAACTGGTGCTCAGTCAATGTTACCTCCAAATACACTGTAAAAAATCTGGCTCAGGAATCTCTATGCATGATGAAAGACTATTGAAACTGAGAGTGTCTACAGAGAATCTAATTCCTACTAAAGGATTGTATGAACTTAAATTAAAAAGTGAAGATAAACACAGTAGTTTAAGTTTATAGGCAGAAAGAGCTAATATTTGGTCTAAAATACGCCTAGCTCTGGGCTTGGTTAAAGCAGTGAGTCTGATGAAGGAACCATAAACACAGGAGATCAGTACCCAGGAATCTTCAGTGTCAGAGATGAAGCAGGCACAGAATATAGAGCTGTATTTTCACAGCAATGTGTGCTGCTAGGAACATTCCTCTGGTCGGGAGAGAGAAGCTCGTAAAGGGGCTAGATTATGTAGGAGTAATGGCGGGATGTTTAAAAGTGGAAGAGCAAATTAGCAACAGGAAGATCAAAAGACAAGTCACTGAGATTGTCCTTACACCCCATGGGGCTAAGTATACGCTTCAGGACAGACACTGTCCTATAAAGGATATTTTCGGGTAAAAGGACTGCATATGCTTTTACAAATATTAATCAATTTTTACAAAAATTACAAATTCAGATTCTCCTGCTGGATCCAAGCAAACTTCCTGGCATGACATGAGTTTAACACTATGTATTTGTAGACCACTGTACAGGAGATTCTGCTTTCAAAGACTTCCTTTAGACTCCAAGTCCATTCTTGAGTTTTCACAGGAAAGTGTAGGAAAAGCCATTCACTTGAAGCAACTGTGGCTGCTTAAATAGATTCTGAAGATGTAGAGAGAAAACCAGTAGGGAATCTGAAAAAAGTATCCAAGAGGGCCTGAGAAGTAGGATTAGACAAAAATGCAAATGTAAAGGCAGAGAAGTAACACAAAAGATTAACTGTCAACAAGATAAAACAGAGTCATTACAAATATGCCATCCACAAAGATAACAAGGGTGTCCAGAGGCCTGTTAGCACTTGAATGTTAGATGAGAGTTCATATCACACGGTCAATCTGTGCAAGTAACTTTTGAGTTACTACACAAAATGGACATACTAGGCTGTAAATCTGGGAAAAGAATTCCCAGATTAAAGGCATTAATAAAGACAACTCCTGGCCTTATGTATATTGGCGCTAGAAGGCAGACAACGTCTTCAAAAGAGGGCTTACAGGCAGTATTATTGAAAAAATAATCAATGGAAATGTGTGGCCTGTGTTTCTAGGGCGCTTGTCAACACCATGATTTGAGGCACAGACTGGGAAAGCAGAGCTCTGGCTCTGCTCTCTGATTGTAAGAAATGTCACATATTTGTTTATCGATCTGTTACAGTCAGAGCTGAGACAAACCACTTTGTAGGCAAAAGAAAGACCAGCTTCCAGAATATAAAAACAGTGCGAGTTTTCAGTGGTGGGTTTTTTTTGTTTTGGTTTTTTTTTAGGTAAAACCATTCAATTTGACAATGAAGTTTAAGTTAAGTTAGTTACTCATCAAAGACGTACTTTCTAGAGCATTCAAGAAGTCTGCTCTGGAAAACAACACAGACAATGATGTAACACATGGAAATACAATTTAAAAAAAGTATTATCCTATTTCAGAAGAAAGTGGGCTAGGTTTGGTGAGGCTGTACAGAAGATGACACAGTGCAGAATGTCATGAAGGTCACCGCCTGTTAGGTAGCAAGGGCATTGCACATCAAGCTCGTATGACCAATTTAGATCAGAATTTCCTGTGTTTAGCAGAATACGCTTCAGAGGTAACAGCATAGTAATGTCTGTGTTATGATTTGATGTGCCTCACAGAGGACAGGACACTCACAAGGCCGTTGAAAAATATGAGAGATAAGACCTTATGTTGATTCATCTGAACCTTCTCCTTTGAGGCTTTTTGTTTGAGTTTTTTTAATTATCATTTCTGCCAGGGGCAGGAGGGCAGGGATTTGGGGATGCCTGAAGGAGGGCACGTGTTGGGTATTTGGGAGCCTGAGCTGGGGCCGCGCAGGAGGGGTGCAGCCACGGTGTCTCCTGTCAGTTCGTGCGGTGGGGCTGGGGCATCTGACTTGTGCATTAACCTGAAATTGCATTTGGATTGAATTTAACTTGAGAACATGTTATGGCATACACTAATACTCTATTTTTTGGGGTATGGAGTCCCAGAAATTTTGTCTAGCAGTGGTGCCCTGTTCAGCAGCTCAGACCTGAAATTATTTGTAA
The DNA here is from genome assembly GCF_000687185.1 of Egretta garzetta. Lineage (NCBI taxonomy): Eukaryota > Metazoa > Chordata > Aves > Pelecaniformes > Ardeidae > Egretta > Egretta garzetta. Next base: position 6,903,437 of record NW_009258671.1, on the reverse strand, counting down.
GGAATGAAGGATATCCAGATACCCTGAATATAATGGTGAGCTGAGTTAAAACTGTTAAAAGACGGTTCAAGCAAGCTGTGAAACTGAGAAGTGATCCATACTTTCACTGAACTTGAGAGGAATATAATTGAAAAATGTTTTCTTGCCAGCTGAAACTTGTTTAAGCAGAGAGTCATGGTACTCCCAATTTAGTCCATATAACAGTGGGTCTGAAGCGTATAATAGATTGCTAACGACCCACCTAAGTCAGATCATAATTCAGATTTTTTTAAGGTTGGTGATGCTGTTTGCATACACAGTGGTGTTTCCTGGACCCTGAGGGCTGTGGGGAAATTGTTCCTTGTTCATATGAAGTGCAAAGTCCAGAGGATGGATTCTTAGGAGAAACAATTGCCAAGGAAAATGTATTGGTTTTGTAAAGGCTGTACTGAAACTACAGCTTCTTGAAAACAAATGGAAAACCAAGGATTCTGCAGTGCTGTGAGAGGAAAGACGGCATCAGTAACTGCAGCTGAGAGCAGCCCTGTGGAGAAGGACTTGGGGTACTTGTGGTTGAAAAGCTGGACATGAGCTGGCAATGTGCACTCACAGCCCAGAAAGCCAACCCTATCCTGGGCTGCATCAAAAGCAGCGTGGCCAGCAGGTTCAGGGAGGTGATTCTGTCCCTCTGCTCTGCCCTGGTGAGACCCCACCTGGAGCACTGCATCCAGCTCTGGAGCCCTCTGGACCCTTCTGAAGCACAAGAAGGACATGGACCTGTTGGAGCGGGTCCAGAGGAGGGCAAAAATGATGAAAAGGCTGGAGCATCTCTCCTATGAGGACAGGCTGAGAGAGTTGGGGTTGCTCAGCCTGGAGAAGAGGAGGCTGCAGGAAGACCTTATTGCAGCCTTTCAGTACTTAAAGGGGGCTTATAAGAAAGATGGGGACTTTTTAGTAGGGCCTAGTGTGATAGGACAAGGGGTGATGGTTTTAAACTAAAAGAGGGTAGATTCAGACTAGATATAAGGAAGAAATTTTTTACAATGAGGGTGGTGAAACACTGGAACGGGTTGCCAGAGAGGTAGTAGATACCCCATCCCTGGAAATATTCAAGGTCAGATTGGACGGGGTTCTGAGCAACCTGATCAAGTTGAAGGGGGGTTGGGCTAGGTGACCTTTAAAGGTAAGGGAGAAGTCCAAACTATTCTATGATTCTATGATTATATTCCTACAAAGGAGAAAATGTAAGGTTCAGGTGCTGGCTGATTGATGGTGGCTTAACAAGGAGCAGAGTGAACTGGTCTGAGCTGTTGGATCCACAGACAGACTTGGTGAGAGGCTGAGGCAATGAATCATGCTTGATTATGTCAGCTACAGTGTTGAACTGTGTTATCACTGTAATAAGCCTTTATATTACAAATCCTGACTCTCTAACCAACCCAGCCTCCACACTCTGTACCCTAGGGCTGTCAGAAAGAGCAATTCAGAGCAAATGGAGTGCAGCTGTAGGTATTCACCCAGATCTAAACTTGTCGGTTTTGTCATAAGGGTATCATCTTGTAAGTACCAAATATATGTAGATAATCTATGTATACTTGGTAATCTGCATCAAGACGTAATTCACAATTTACATTAATCTTAAGTGACTTTGCTAGTTGAAGAGGAGTGCAGTAAGGAGAGATGTTTGTGCCTGCCTTATCCTCTTGAGCCAAAATGCAGACAGGCTTTTGTTGAATCAAGAGGCAGAAAGGGATATCGCTCAGGTTTCCAAAGTCTGATCAAAAGGTCCCTGATGTCAGTGAAGTATAAGTGGGAGGAAGAGTCAAGATTTTGAGGCCTGAATCTGATCAGGTGTAAGAAATGATAAATATCTCAGAGAGGTTTTAAGGTGTTAGTACAAAGTCCATGTGAGTCAGCAGAAGCTCTGCACTTCTTTTGGGCATGGATCAGGCCCTGCAGTACTCTGGATTTTGCTCAGATGTTTTTGCTGAAATAGTTCTTGCTATATCAAAGTTTCAGGAGCCTCAAACTGAGGAAAGTATGCCACCAAACCCTTGTCATTTTAACAGCAGTATTAAATATTTTGTAACTCCAGTCTGCGCAGGCTTTAAAAGAGAGCACTGTGTTTTGTAGCTGCAGTTCTGAATGGGAAGAGTAACCAGTTACTCACCCAAGGAGCATTTGTTTACAATGGGAGGCTTGAGCCATGCAATTCCATGTGCAAATTAAATGAGGGGGGGATGTTGGGTTTGAGGTTTATTTGTGAACAATTTGGCAGTCTTTGAATAAATTATATGAACTTACCCCACATAAATAAGCTCAAAATCTTTCTCTGCCCCTCCACCCCTATTTTGTATATTTGTTTGTATCCTTTTTGTCTGATTTAACAAAGGAGCTAAAATAAACATCTGCTCTCTTTCAGGGATAAATTTAGGGATTGCTTCCAAGATTTCAATAAGGCCTTTCATAAAGTGGATAAAAATAGAGATGGCTATGTAACAGTATGTGACCTGCACAGGATACTGCAAGAATTCAACTATTACCTTGATCATGACCAGTTCAGTAGTCTTCTAAACAGGTTTGTATGATTGTGTCCTAAACACCTCTTTGGTCACACCCAGCAAAGCCTGTAAACTTCTACTTAGTGTTAAGCAGATAAGAAGGTCTATTAAAACTAATGGAGATAGATACCCACATGCTTAAAACTGCATATAAGTGAAAAATCTTTTTAGGTAACATACTGATTCTGCAGGTAATGAGAGTGAAATGGCTTCTTAAATAAAAAAAGTATGCTTTGAGGACATGTATTTGCTAGTTTGTTTTATTTATTTAATTTCAATTTAATAGAGCAAGTGTGTGAAACGGATCCTGTTCAAAATAGAAACAGAATTAAAGCAGGTTATAAAATAGCAATCATTTTCAAATTAATTGCTGCCATGCAAAACTATGCTTTTAATTCTCTGTGTTAATACAAGTAAGAAGAAAAATCTCTTTTGTAGAGGCTGAAGAACACAAAGGACCTGCTCTAACATTAGGTAGCTGGGGTTCTCTGCACCAAACAGTCCCCCAAAGGTCATATGCCTGGCAGCACTGGGTTTTGTTCTCCAGAGCCTGCCAGAACAGACTCTTTTTTGAAATAAAATTAACAAAGTCTTTTCACAGTTCACCTTTAATTGGGTGATCAACTTTTTATGAATTGAAACCTTAATAGGAATCTGCTGCTTGTTTCTTTCTCAAAGACCTCTTGATGATAAACACCTCCATTCATTGTAATTTTGTGCAGATTATTCCTTTCTTGATCCAAAATAGTCTTTTCTAAATAATACAGAGTAGATTAGCATATGCATTTAGTTTTATTACTAAAATTTTAATGCCCACTTGGCAATTTATTTCTCCACTGAAATGGTGTTGATTATTTCCTTTTCCACACACTGTCTCCAATATTGGAGCCAGCTTGACACGGGTAGTATGTGGGAGTGCTGTGCAGCTGCAAGATGCAAAATCAGGGCTCTTGAATATTTTTTTTTCTTACTAGCAGATATGGGGTCTATAGTTAATTTCTTTTCCAGCCTGTTTTATAAAGCTTCCTCTTTGTTTTACTGGCTCTCCCCATTAATTAGACATTCTTGTAACTGGATATTCTGGTGATTGGTAGCTGAGGCATTGGTCCCCAGTGAGTTACTGTGGAAACAGATGATAAAAGTACATTACAGTAATTCAGTTTTAAACCAGAACATCAGGGTTGTGTAGTGGGGCCATCTCTTCTGTCAAGTTTTGCCTCTCTAGGACTTACCTTGACCATAATTCTAACAAAAAAGCTGAATGCAAGACTAAAAATAGTCCACCCTGTCCCCTGCAGCATAGGAGATATCTACCTAATACATGTGTGTACTAATCTATAGTTCTGATAATTGGCTATAAGATTATAAAAGTCTATTAAAAACCTCTCCATGGATGGTAACTGTATGGTCAATCTGGAATAATTTCATGGGAACCAGTGGATCTGTATCAAAACCCCCTAATGTATACTGTAGTCTGGAGACTCTCTGATTGTCTTTCCATGGTAGGAAATTCCATACACTGATGGCACTGACTTTATACTGGGTAAGCGAGAGCAGAGCAAGCCCCTGCTATTGTATTCCTTGTGGTGATGAACTCTACAGGCTCATTAGGCAGGTTTGAAGTCCCTGTTTAAAATATACCAGGTGTCTTTTCATTAAGTGGTCACAAGTCACAGAACATTGGAGGAAAGTAGCTTTTCATGTAATAGTTCTATTCATCTCGGTTTCATCTTTCATGCTAAATAACTTATTTTCACGTATTTTCTGCATATGTGAAGCTTGCCTTAGTTCCAGTCTTTTTATGGTAAAACATCTTTGAATAAAAATTAATTTAGTTTGGTAACAAAGTTCTCTGCAAAAAAAAATTTCCCCAAATCATATGCAGGAGCTCCTATTTCCCCATGCTGATATTTGATGCAAAAATGTATTCGCTGTTGTTACCTGGAGCTATCTGTAGTCAGCTCTGTAACCCACTGAATTTCCGATGTGACAGAGGATGAAATTCCCCAGTGTCTGTGATCCAGCAGATGTTTCAGCTGACAGACAGAAATTCGGCAAGTTGTGAGAGCAACCTGAAGAGCCCGTGGGCTGGGCTCCCAGGTATGGCCTGACCACAGGTGATCAGAAGAGAAACCCTCACTGGACAAAGCATGCCACGAGTCACGGGCAGCAGCTGCTGGGCCAAATGTGCCAGCCCTTTGTGCAGCTCAGTGGACACACCGAAGGAGGGAGGGCCAGTGCCTGACAGACAGTGAGGCTGAGTCCTGCCAAGAACCTGTAAAATAGTTTTCTAGTGGCCTGCCAAACTACAAAGAGTGAAGTACAGGTTGAGAGAGAAGGTAAGCCCTTCTGTCACAAACATAAAAAGCATTGTGTGGAACCTGGTTTGGTTTCCTCCCATGTGGTAGAGAAATCATGAGTGTAGACCTGTGCTGGTGCATCCATGAAACCTACCACAGAGCAGTACTGGATGTCCTAGTTTGTGTCTGGTGACAGCTTACCAGTCTGTACGTAGTTCTGCTTCTTTCTCTCAGAATTGTAATGATCATGACATATTGGGAGGCTTAAGCAGCACTTCAGCATCTGCGAATCAAAGGTATTTTTGTAAAGCAGAAAGTCAAAAGTACCAGCACTTAGCAGAAGAAACATCTACTCCTTAACAGAGTCTATTAGACTGTGTTTACGCTGTGACGTGAAAAGGAGATTTGAGGGCAGCGCTGGGAGCCTACATGCCCTCCAGCCACATTGGGGATGGTAAGCTCAGCAGCAGGTTGTGATCAAAATACTGTGCTGTGCCTAAAAAGAAAAAAAAAAAAATAATAATGCTGATGGACTGGAAGGTTTTGCACTTGGGCCCAGGCTAAAGCAGGTCTCCTCTTGAGCATCTTGAGATTGGCCTGCATCTGCATCCGAGAGTGTGGTTGCATCCAATTGATCAGCTTGGTGGCTTAGACCTGAGAAGGAGCTTGGGCTGGAACTAACAGGATTTATGGACTGACAGCACAAGCATACCCTGAAGTGCTGCTGCAGTACAAATAATACATCATGATAATTAATCAGCACAGACAACAGTGAGATAATTATTTAAAATCATTGATATCTCATTCTGTGTTTTTCCCTTAGCTTAGGAATCAGCATTCATGACAGCAAGCTCTCTTATTTTGATTTCCTGAGAGCAATTGATGATGGCAGAGCATCTAAATACCAACAGAGACAAAAGCAGGCTGCACCACCTGCAAGCTTTGCAGCGCTCAGCTTAGAACAGACCCTAATTAAGATAAAAGAAATAGTTGCATCATCTTATGATTTGTTGTACAAGGTAAGTTTCCTGTGGTCACCACATCTTATTTAATCTATATTTTTTTCTGCCTAGCTGGAGACTAACCCAAAGGCTTCAAAACTTTTCTGCTGTTAATTGAGTGCTACCAACAACCTTGGCCTATGTAGAAATAGCACCTTCTGACAACTGCAGACTTTTTAATTGATTGTCTTCTGGTAACTCCACAAAACAAGCATATCAAATCAAGCAGAGGGGTTTTGTGAAGATAAGGATTGGAAAGGAAAAAGCAAATAGCAAATTATCAGGACCCTTCTTCTCTTCCCCAAACTCCTTTTCCTCCTCCAGTTGTCTGTAAATTGTGTCCCAAGCATGTAAATCTCACGTCTTTCAAATAGCTCTGTTGAGTTTCCTAAGCTGAGACTTATTTTATGTCGATGTAATGTGCTACTGCAGGCAGGCATTATGGTTTTATCAGCGTGAGATGAAAGGATCACGTAGCAACTGAGGATACAGACATATGATCAGATGTGAGCACATTATAGTGGCTGTAGAAGTTAGCACCTGTCAGCTGGGGCTCTGCAACTATCTGCATTTATGCTCTTGGCCACTTCTGACTGACACAGACAGATAAGGTACATTAGCTGCTGAGCTGCAAGTTTCCTGGTTTTCCCACCTGTAAAATGAGAACAGTAAAATTAACCACTTCTCTCCAGGATTTTGAAAGCCCTGAATGAAAAAATGCTGTACATTAAGCAGTCTTAAACTGCTGTGTTGGAGCCTGCTGAAATGCAGCAGCCTCTAGACTAAATAATTCTTGATGCCACAGTAAGATTGCTTTCAAGCATGGGAAAGAATAATCAAAAAGACCTTGAAGGAAACATTCCTATCACAAAGAACTGGAGAGCCATCTCATCTGCATCTGCAGTTTCAGGTCCAGTTTAAGCTCATGGCTTTAGAGGCAGGCTTATGCCTGCAAAGATGGTCTCACTACCCCCATATCCCCAGCAATGTGGTCCTCCCACCTGCCTTGTGTCAAAACCAGTCCTTGTCTTCCTGTCCAAGGAGCAGGGTCAGGGAACTTCAACCTGAGAAAAGGCTGATCAGTTGGGCATGGCCATGGGAGAGCTGCTGCCTGCACAAGGGAGGGGAAGGGAACAGCGACGGGGAAGATGATGGGGGTAGAAATTCCCTGTCATCAATGGCTGCATTTCTGAAATCTCAATCTGTGGACTCTGTCCTGCATTAAAAATAACTCGGGCTTCCAACAAAGACATCATTAGTGTTGTCACTGGTGCAAGCACCCAAAAAAGTGTAGTACTATGGGAGAGGCTGTTTCTTTACAGAAATCTCTTTTCAAACAATTTGGAGACTGTTTGTGACATTTGTGAACTTACTAGGGCCATGTTGCCATTTTTGGCCACTATTGAACACGATACTGAAATATTTATATAATCACTTAACATTTTTCATAGTAAGGGAAAAAAAATCCTTCCTGTACTCTGCATTATTGACATAAGACATAGATAGATTCAATAGCACAGGTTACTTTTGGTAAATTTACAATATCTGTCCTCTCATCCCTGTGTGTCTTGGGAACAGAGAAGGTCACAGTTTTGTCTTCTGAGGGTATGATTTGAAAATGACTTTTGGCACAAACAAATTGTCCGTTTAGTCTTTTAGGATACCATTGGGTGGTTAATACAACTTCAGGGACCAAGGAATTTTCTCCACAGAGAGCCAGACTTTGTCCACCATGCTATGGAAAAGCAGAACTTTTTCTCATTTTCCTTACATGAGAAAATAAGGAAGTTCCCAATTTTCTTCTGAGACATTTTTTGAGTAACAGTTGCTGCCACCTATGTGATGAGGGACTCTAATAACATAAGCTTATAACAAAATATTTTGTTAGACGGATCTGAAAGCACAGTTCCTAGAGTCCAGCTAGTGGGGAAAAAAAAAACACCACACCGTCACATCCCATCCATGACAGTTCTACTACTGACTACAGACCTTTGAAGTTTCCTAACAAATAGTTTAAGAGTTCAGGTGGGTTGTCTCTGTCAGTATAATCATTTCCCATTCATTTTCACCATACTTGGTACAATGCATACTATATACTCAATGCTTTGTTTTTCCCATCAGCCTTTCAGTATGTAAGCAAAGATGAAACTTGCATATTAAGAAATTACAGAATCCTCTTTGGTGATCAAAGGATTCCCTTCCAATGTCCTTTGGATATATGGTAGCATTTGTTTTGCCAGTAGACACAGTTCATGTATGTTGAAATACACATTCTTAAACCCATTATTTAGAACAGCTCTAATGCTAAAACAAAAATTGCTGTATTGCACCAACATGCTACAGTGTTAGCAGACTAACGGGACTTTAACCTGAAGTTTTGAAAGGTGCAATATTCATTTACATTTATAATGTCAGTGATTTATGTGTGCGGCATCATAAATAAGGGGCAGAATAAAACAAGAGAACATGGTAAGTTAGTATCAGCCAGGCAGAATGAGAGCGGATATGACCCATGACTTCTCTAGACCTTGGTATTTCTGCCACTCATTTGGATTACTGTCTTGCATGCCTGCTGCTGCAACTGTGCTAAACTTAATCTGTTTCCCCTGGGAAACCTTTGGAAAACTCCCACGAAGAACAGGCTGGGCATTTTGTGCAAGGGAGGATGAGAAGAGAGCAAATAAGCCTTCAAGATGAGTGGGAGCTAATGATGATGAAGGACTATCAAGTCCTTTAGGGAGCAGAAAACAAACGTACCCTGCCAGGGACAAAGGGACAGTCATTTGGGGGGGGACACATGACAAAAGGCAAGTTACATATGCTCAGGTGAGTTTAGTTTAAAATACTTTAATTAAAAATATTTAAGGCAGCCCTTAAATATTTTTGTTTGTTTCCCCTCTTGTCTTAACAACTACCTTTTCTGCAATGTTTGAACACTTGATATAATACCTTTGTGCTTTTACTGTAAGTTGTTGTTTATTTCCATATTCATATTTACATGTGGTACAGAAATACAGGCTATTTTTGGCTTATTTCAACAATTGCATCTCATCTTTAAAAGAAAGGAAAGCTTCAAACTAAGTAAGGTTCTGGGAAATGTGTTTTGTTTCTTCATGTATAAAATACCTGCAAGTAAAAGGCATATGGGTCTCAGGTGTTTCTATGCGAACTGCTAAATGGTTGCTCAAAAAGCCTTCTCTATTGGAATGTCTAGGTTTGCTTAAATAATTTGAATTCTTGCTTCTCAGGCATTTTCTCTATTTGATAAAGAAGACACTGGAGTAATTAAAGCACTGGCATTTCGGCAAGTACTTGACCATTTCTGCTTCAAATTATCAGACAAGCAGTTCGGGCACCTTCTCAAGCACCTTAACCTTTGTGAGGACTTCACAGTAGGCTGGAAAGTTTTCCTGAAAAACATAAACGATCTCACAGAGGTAAGAAGAGCTACCAAGCTATAATATATTTCTTTAAAAGATACAATATGATGTGTTAGAAGTGACTGACTGACTAACTAAGCATGCAAAATTCACGTATCTTTCTGCTGATCTCAGTTGAACTCTGCTGAAGCCCTTGTCTCCTTACAAACTGCTCTCGGAAGTTAAGTCTTGCACTCATGTAGGTTTAGGTCTGTACATGTATGAAGTTGAAAGCATGACCACAGATACAGCCAGATTGCCCCAATGGGGCAACATAGGATGTGGGATATCGAAATATGCCCAATGATCCCTGACCTGTCTAGCTGGACTGGCAGGGGCCGGACAGAAAAATGAGTGGAGTGGGAAGCTCACCAGGTTCTTCATGCCAAACAGTAATAGCAGTGTAGACGCAGCAGGAAGGTCAAACACAGAGATTAGTCAAGAACGGAGAAAATCTTGACTGCAGTCACGGACAGAGTCTTCTGATGCTCTGAATATGCATGTCACAGCAAGTCAAATAAAACTAGATCTGCTGTTTCTCTGTGGCAGAGGTTTGTGTCCACAGTGCCTCACCTGGAGTTGTTCACTTGGTGCAGACTGCAGGAAGAGATCCTTCAGTTCATAATGACATCCTTTTATCAGTGCAGCAATCCTTACCATGTTTGTAAATAACAGGAACATTATCAAAAGCCTGAGTAAAAGAAGTCCCTGTCCTACTTTAATTTCACAGTCCTTCCCTTTCCTCTGGCTTCTCCCCTCTTAGTATGCCTTACCCAGGGGGAAGCGGCTATAAGTAGATCTGAGGGTGCAGGGGTCCAAATGACATTACCTTGCAGCCCATTTCTGGACTTGGCTAAGGATGTGAAAGCTGGTTACTAGCTAGATAAAAAGCAGTTCTAAAAAAAAGTAAGTATTAACTTGCATCTCGTTCTAAGAAGTAACTATGTTTCATTTTCAAAAGTATATGCTTGAAGCACAAATAAAATGAGAAAAATAATAATCATCACCCAATGGAAAACCATATAAAAAGCCTACCACTTTATTGCCATGGCGATAATAGAATGTTGTGCTAAACAAATCCGCATAGAGCTGTATGGTGATTAAATCTAGTGTCATAAAGTAGAAGCTGGAAAACCAGTGAGATCTGTCTCAGCCTCCTCACGTCCCAAGTCCAAGTCTGTCAGGCTTCAAAGAATCTCAGGGCCTCAGCGATTCACGAGAGGAGGAGGAGGCGGAAGGACCACAGGTTTGGACTGAAGGAGGACCCATAAACAGCTCCAAATGCTTGTAATGTGTTGTAGGCTTTTGTAGTGGGTTAGAGACTTTATGTCTGTCAGTTACCAATAGGCATAGCTTTACCAAAGTGCTTATTATAAGAGTAGCTTTATTTAAAATTTTATAAGGTTGCTTAAATGTATTTTATTCTCTGCAAATTTAGCATTAATATTTATAGTAGTGTAACTGTTACTTTGTCCTTAGTGGCAGGACTACATTTAATTATAGTTATTTAAAAAATAGTTGGGGATTTTTAAATATTTATATTTTCAGCTTATTAAAATTAAAATGCAATCTTAACAGAGATAATAGATTACATGGTTCTCAAGTGTAAAACAGTGGAATACTTTGTATAGGTTAGAAAATGCCACATTTCCCCCTTTCCTGCTTTTATGCTGATATAAATTCAGTAAGCTTCAACTGAGTCATACCAGCACAAAGACCAATTGTATGCAATATAACATATCTGTGCAATTATTTTAAGAATGTATTTGTGTGCTGTAACATTGACCCTCCAGCAAGCTTTCGTGTTAACTTTAGAATAGGTAGCTGCTTTTGTTAAGGAAGGTTTTGCTGTAATATCTTCTCATCCTCAAAGTAGGTGCTAAGCCTCCTTAACAACTTGACAGGCTGCACAATTCCTGGGATCAGAATCCGCAAGAGTGTACGTTTGTGGTGGGCTGACCCTGGCTGGGTGCCAGGTGCCCACCAAGCGGCTCTGTCACTGCTCCCCTCAGCTGGACAGGGTCAAGATAAGGACAGGGAGATCACTCACCAGTTTTTATATATATATATATATATATACACACACACACATAGAGAGAGAAATATATATATGTATGCTCCACCATTATGTATATATATCTATATACCTGCTCCACTGATAACCTCCCTGGGCTGCAGGGGCACAGCCTGCCTCACCCTGGGCTGCACCAGGGGCTGCAGGAGAATCTCTGCTCTGGCCCCTGGAGCCCCTCCTGCTGCACCGACCTGGGTGCCTGCAGGGCTGCTCCTCTCACATCCTCTCGCTCCTCTCCTCCAGCTGCTGTTGTGCAGTAACTTTTTCCCCCTCTTAAATGTATTACCCCAGAGGTGCTACCACCATCACTGATGGGCTTGGCCTTGGCCAGCGGCGGGTCCACCTTGGAGGTGGCGTTGGCTCTACTGGAACGGGGGGAAGCTTCTGGCAGCTTCTCACAGAAGCCACCCCTGTGGCCCCCCACTACCAAAACCTGGCCACACAAACCCAATACAGCATTTTAACATGAAGTCTCTTTAACAGTTAGTCCTCCAGGACCCCGAATACTTTCCACCTCAACTTAGCAAAAAAGTAAGCTGCCTCCACATCTTTCAGGAGGTAGTCAGTCCATGACAGGGCTGGGGCCTGCTTTTTTCAATATTGAGCGTTTACCTTGAACACTTTTCTGTGCTGTGTTAGGGGTAGAAGGGATAAATCCATCATTAAAATCTCAAATTAATCCACAAGGGAACATTTTTGAAAAGGCAAAACAAATACAAACCAGGTTCACAGTGCTGGTTCAGCTTCCAGATGCTCTCAAATCTTGTGTTTTCATTTTGGGTTCAACCCAAAATTTCCCACGCCTTTGCAATTTCATCCCACCCTGGGTTCACACGTATTCCTGGGCTCCTGTGCAGGTTCTGAGTGAAGGCTCGTTGTTAAATTATTCACTTCATCCAAACATGCTACAATTTTGGCCTGTAAAGTATATATCTAAATTAATGAGGTATGCAACTCATTCAGGCACGTTAGGAAAACTGATCATTATGCTATACAATTTGATCACTGAAGTATATTAAAAAGTAACAAGTAAAGTATGCAGCTTGATCATTAAAGTATGGAAAATTTACTGAACTAGTAAAGTATGAGCCTGGGATGACTTTTGTCTCAAACAGCACCTCATAAATAAAACCCGCAACCACAAAGGCAAACATTCACAAACCCAAAAGCCATACAGATTTAAGTTGTATTTTTTTCCTTAGAAAACAGCTGAATACAGGGAGATGAAAAAAATCTTGCGGAAATTATTTCTAAATGTTTTATGCATCACGTGGATCTTTTGATGGCTTTGACATATGCTGATAAGCTTTACATTCTGATTAACTCTCTAGAATGCACACTACAGTAGCTGTATATGAGCAGGATACCCACTTAAATACAGCTCTCTAGGGCCATAGGGCTGTACTATACAAAAATAGAATTAAAGAAATGTAAAACTAAGCAATATGATTGCATCTTCATATTCAGATAAGAAAGAACCAAGATTATGGCTCTTAGTTTGGATGTTGCTAATCAACTGCAGAAGAGCTGAGGAAGGAGACAGAGAGGACGTTGTCTTAGGTGGGATGCTATTAACTGCCAGTGGACTCTCTGAAGCTATTTGTAAAAGTCCAGACCCTGGAGCTGAGAATACGCATCAAGAACTTTTCTTGACTGACCTGCCAGTCTTGTGATTAATAAGGCCTGAGTGGAGCTCTTCTGAATTAAAATAAGTGGCTAATGCAGTCCAGCCTAAACAAAGCTGCACTTGGGAATCAGACCCCGCCCCAAAAGAAAATCTACTCACGTGTTCTTCCCCACTCTGAGCTATTTCAGATGTGGAAGGGGGAAAAAATAAAGAACATGTTAAAAGTGATAGTTCAGGGCATGCTGGTCAAATCTAGGACAGCAAGGTGTCCATCCAGAATCAGTACAACTGCACTATAGGGGGGACTATATGGGGAAAGGAGGGATGATGATCAGGGCCAAACAATTTGTTGTTTAGCCTTTCTGGAGCCGAAAGTGCTGAGTGATTTACTGCAAGCTTAGTAAACCTTCACCTGTCAAGTCCAGCAGTGAGTAGAAAGAGAGCAGGTCAGGTTGAGGAGATGACAGAGAGAAGGGGCAGGTCATCACTTGGGCCCATCCAAGGGCAGGAACTGAGATAACAAGGGGATTGCTGACACGTGTGTCTTTCAGCTGACAAAGGGAATTACTGGAGTGAGTAGAAACATATTCAGCAAAGCTTTTTATTAAAAAATGTGATTTCATCTAAAATGGTGAAATTTGGAAATCAGATTCACTTCCAGGACTTCTTTGCAGAAACAATTTCAGAACATTTCGATATCAAATTAGGCTTTTGATTTAGCTTTGTCCTGAACTTCCTGTTTCCACACTAAATTCTCCATTTTTATTTACATTTAGCTTCCTGTTCTGAGTTTCTCTTCAGTCTGTCTCATGTAGCAGAGTGCCTTCTTCAGCAGCTGAGTGCATTTTGCTTTCAGCCAGTTCCATCTAGTAAACCTTGTTTGTTCAGCCTTGATGCTCTTCCTGACAGAGAGAGCATCCTGCTTCTCCTTGGACCAGTACCTTCTTGAAGCCTGGCACTGTGAGAACTGTTCCTCCAGGTACCAGGGCTGAGGTCCAGGACCGGTTTCTGCTGTTCGCTAGTGAAAAGCACAGGTACATCATCACTGCCTCCATCTTTGTTGGGCATGTTGTTGGTGGAGAGTCTACAGAGCTAAAGCCACTTGGTCTCACATCACATTGCTCTCAGTAACAGCTGCTACAACCCCTGCCTGTAAAATGCAAATATACAGCTTCCTTGTGATCTCAGAAACTATTCCTAAATCAACAAAGGGGACAGCACTGACACAGCTTACCAGCTCCACGAACAGAGGGTGGCTGTGATTCCCCAAACACCGATTGGCTTGCAAGTGATGAAACACACAGAGTGCAACTCTACAGTGTATCTGTTACAACCGTATCGTTCCGGAGCTCAAAACACCCATGCAACAGAGAATTGACATCCTCAGTCTTTCCACAACCTTGCTTCCTAAATTCAGTGGTGTTACTAACCCAGCCCTTATGCACTGTGTTCAGGCATGGGGACCTGACATTCAGAATCCATAAGGACCTGCTCCACAGAGGTGGTACTTTTCCCTGTCATGGGTGTGGGAGTTTTACAGGTTTATTCATTACTCACTGTCCCCACCTGTTGAACCTCTGGGCCCTCCTGTTCTGGGCCACTGATTTGATTAGACAACTGACTGTCATCAGGCATGACCCGTCGCACCAGCAGCAGAGATTAGCAGGCCTGCTGTTTATGTCCCTACCCTCAGCCAGCAGCACCACAAACTTTCTCTGTCCTCATGTAGAAGAGCTGTGCTCCAGGGGAATACCCCTACTGGGATACCTACATGTTTGCATCTATTTTCCAGTATTATATATCCGCTTTAGGCTGAGAAACCCTCCCCATGGCTACAGTGTGCTGTCCCTCATTGTGCCAGGATATCTGGTTTGGGATCTTTCCCCATTGACAAGCCTGCCAAAGCTGTATCTCTCTCTCCTTCTCTGTTCTGACTAATGAAGAAAAGGGTTTAATGGAATTTTAAAATGGCAAGTTGTTCCTTGGGATGGAAGCCTTTCTCTCTATATTTACTAAGAGTAGAGGAAAAGGACAAAGGGGTAATGGAAAGTAGGGAACATAGTATTGACCATCAGGCATACTGCTGATGGGCTAGACACTGCTGGGGAGACAGAGGAGCAGGGAAGCCTTGCTGTGGCTCCTGCTTCTTTACCCAGTTCTACCTAGGCTTAATATTTCATAGTTATTTAATACAATATTTTAATTACATTTAGAGGAATGTGGCTTTTTTCTAGACAAGGCAGAGATTGGCATGTGGGCCATCTTTGACTCGCTGTGTCAAATCATTTTGTCAAACTATCGTATACCGTTAGATACTCTAAACACTACCAAGAGTATTTTGTCCTGCAAATGTGATCTCAAAACTTGAATCTGTCTGTTGCAAACAGTTGGTCAAAAAGAAAATGGTACATTACAGAATGACCCTCAATGGAGTTTTCATCTTTTATTTATAATTGGGTTTATTATTGCAAGCTCTTGTTGCACACCAGCTATCAAATCCTCAGCAGGCGTAAATCAGCACTCAGGTTAATGGAGCTAGACTGATCACTGCCAGATGAGGATACAGCTCTGCTTGTAACCCAGGGATGAAATACAAGCTTCTCTGTAGTGCTGAGACTGAGGGCTAGAAGAGGGCTGGCTGGTGAATTACTGGTTATCTGAACGTGAGAAGAAAATACATTTCCACCTCAGTCCACACTCAGGCAACTAACTCTGCTGCTTCCACACATCTTTAGGGAAGAGCATTTATGGAAAACAACTTGAAGATACATGTTGTAAGGGTAAAGGAGGGTCCATGGGCTAAGCACAGAAACCTTTAAAACTGTGTAAACTGTCAAAGGGGTGATTACTTCTGGCAGAGGTCATCCTCACATCCAAAGAGGAAAATGCATCCTTCTTCAGGGGAAGACAAAGCCTTCTTGTGTACGCTGTTTCCCAACACCTGTGCTTTCTGAGCCTCCCCAGAAAAGGAGGAAGGTCAGACTGTGACAGGGCAGGGAACAGGACCAGAGAAATTGTAATTTATCTTGATGTACCGATTTACTTTCTAATTAAGAATTCCTCTTAATAGAAAAATCTTCCAGAAACAGGAAGGAGCTGCAGGAATGGAGCTTCACTGAGCAGGTGTGGGTGGCAGAGCCTTCTTTTATTACTAATCAGCATAGTTATGCCATTTATAGAAAAGGACATGAGGCTGTGCAAGGAACTCTCTAGAGAAGAAAAATACACCCCTGCTTTGAACAGCAAGCGAGCTACATAGGGTGGCCCATAAGAAAAGCCTTGTAATAATGCCTCCACTCTCTTGGTGAAAGCAGGAGGTGAAAGTGGATTTACATGGTCCTCCCAAGGCACTCTCAAATTCTGCCAGGAGGGGCAAGAAAGCCTGTGAAGAGCTGAGCAGGACAGTCAGGTAACTTGGACGTCACAGCTTAAGGTGGCAGCTGGCAGTTGGCCATGGTGCGGGGCAGGTACGGTGGTCTGAGAAGCTACAAAGCAGGAGCGGGCTGCAGAGTCCTGGCCCCTGAGTTCTGAAGTGGTAGACATACAGAGCTTGGTGGGATGAGTGGAGCACATGGCAGCAAGTACCAGAAAATCCCTGAAAGAGAAGTAAGCCCTTTTTCATCCAACAAAAGTTCTTCTATAAACGCTCTTGTAAGCACTGCTCGGACATGCGCTGCACAGCTCTGGGACAGCTTCATTCCTGTTGCTCCCTCTCGAGCTTGAAGTGAGACAGAGCAAACCTAAGAAATGTATCCACCACTGTGTATAAGGTTAGTTTCAAATGGAAAAATGGCACTTACATGTCCAGATGCCCAGGCTAGTCTGAGATTTTAGGCTCCAGCTCCATTATTTCTGCTAAAGGAGATTATTTTAGCAGCAGATGATAGAGTCATAGACATACACTGAATGTACTAACTG
Organism: Egretta garzetta; assembly: GCF_000687185.1. NCBI lineage: Eukaryota > Metazoa > Chordata > Aves > Pelecaniformes > Ardeidae > Egretta > Egretta garzetta. The sequence continues at coordinate 6,886,558 of NW_009258671.1, read as the reverse complement.
CATATGGTAGATGAGTGTAACACAATAAACTGAATAGAAAAGGGTTTCTAGTTTTCAATCAGTAGTTCGCAAAAAGAGAAAGTGATTTATTTTTTTTTGTTGGCTCTCTAACCATTTTAAGACCAAAGTGTGTTAGGTCTTATGAAATAAACAAAAAACTCTTGAAATTAAATATATTAGGAAAGCTTACACTTACAAAATATGTTTCTTTAAAAGGTTGCAGAGCAGCAATACTTTCCCTAAGTCTCTGGATTCATTAGAATAATTAAAAGCAGCGGTGCCACGTTTTTTAGTTGCAGTAATGTCCGGCAGGCAGAAGGTGTGCCCTGCACTGGACCGTGCCCGGCAATTTTCATTTCCTGACTACAGCACGAACCGCTTTCTGCGTCTGCACGCGTGATTCCACTTCTCGTATTTCTTCTCTTAATAATAATGCAGCCATAATGTCTGTCCCACACGTATGTTTTATGTAAAGCATGGTTAATATTGAAAAGTGTTATTTGCATCTGAAGATAGTGGAGTCTTTTCTGATTAGGAGGCAGGTTTCTTGCAGTTCTGTAGGAAACATATTTTCTTTTCCATCCAGTTATAATGATCATGTGAGACGTGACAAGGAAACAGGAGCGCAGGACCAAAAGCCATCTGTTTCTTTTTTGGTATTTCATATTGCATGGAGCAAGAAGGTGGCAAAGCGTATATGCTTAAACATGGGGGTATAAAATATGATAGTAACATTTAACATGCTGTAAAGAAATGTCTTTGAACCAAAACCAGATTTTTTTTTTGTTGTTTTTACCAGGTCCTGTTACCACAGCTGTAGTAAAACTGGCTGCCACTTGTGTTTGTGAAAACTTTGCTTATAAGCTATTTTACATATTTAGTTTAGACAATACAGTGGGTGGAAAGTCGGCTTCCATTCCTGAAAATAAGTCGTTTCTTCTTCAAAATTCTGGTACTGCCTTGTTTTATTACTATTGTTATTCCACATTGTGCCATTCCTGAGACTACTTTTATAAGTGAAACTTGGTTTCATTCTAAAAACTGAAGTTTACTGCTAATTCTGGAAGTCGAACGTAAATGTTGAACAGATTTAATTGATATTTAAGTTTATGAAATGTACCCTTTTGCATGCACAGTTAGACTTTTGGCATTCTCAGATACGTCCATACCAAAGCCTAGCAGTGCTTTACTCTGCAGTTTATTCCAACCAACTGTATTTTGTCCTTTTTGTTTCTGTTTGCCATATGACCCTCTACTGTATTTACCCAAAGTGTGGATTTCCACCCTGCAGACTGCATAATGGGCGTTTAGTTAGCAATAAGCTCCAGTGGTGGATTTTAAAAGCCATACACCAGTGGTGGATTTGAAAGCAACACACTGAAAAAAAAGGGGTTGTGCAATTAACACACTCGTACCCAACCCCTTCTCTGCTTTCCCCTCACACATTCTGTACCTTTGCAGCCTTCAACTGCATCGTTTAGCTGCAGTATCCCTACTGTGGATGACCAGATTAAAAAGTACCGCATAAATGTACCTGGAACTTAGAAAGGAAAGGGAAATAATTGCCCTCTCTTTCATCTCAGGACTGAAGTGCCTTTTCAATCAAAGAGATTTCCACTGCGTGCTAAAGACTATTCAGATGAGAAGAATACGTTGGGATATTTGGGCTAGTTAGCGCTCACTTCCCTTTTTTCTGCATTAACAGAATAGCACTCTTTGTAAGATCACCCCATTTTTTTAGACCTTTGTAAAAGTTTAGGTCAGTCTTGGAGTCCTCTGCTTTTGTTGGCCTGTCACCAGTTGGATCCCATTTATAGAGAGTCTATTTTTCCCTTAACTACTTGCATAGCTCCTTTTCTCTTTTGTGGTGCAAGCCAGAATTCCTGGAAGCAGGTTTTACTGCCTGCGGGATCTCCAAGGCCGCCTTCTCCATGGACATTTCCCTCTTTGGCTGGCTGAATGCCACACTGTGATTTATAATTTATTCAGTGGATCCATTACTGATTCTCTGTGTATGTTTTTTGTCTAGACTGAGGAAGGGCAAAAAGTCATTCCGCCAAAGTCTTCTTGGGAGCTGTCAGAGAGAGGCATCCTCTCACAGATACAAGAAGTAGTGACTGCTGCTTTTAACACAATTGCACAAGAGTTTCAAGATATTGGCTCTTCAAAAGATAACACAGAGGAGTCCTGGGATATAAGTAGCTGATGTTTTCAATGTCTGACTGAAGAACAAGTAAGAAAACTATATTATTTTGTCTTGTTAATCCAAGTGTACAACTGGGTAAATTGGCTGGAGACATGCGTTTGCATACTGTTGTGTATAGGCAAGTAGTTTAAAAATTTGGATGAAATAAAAATGTTTTAAGACTATCATTCCATGAACATTTGTTGCTACATTTGTGGGAGCTTATTTTTTCCCTTGTCTCTGAGTATGGGGTATGAACTATAATAATCATAGGCTTTCTAAAGCAAAGTCACGGAGATGCTATTGCTAATAGCGAAGGTGTGAATTTAAAGCACAGTAGTTCTCTTTCACTAGCTCTTTATCTGTATATTTGCTATTTTAAAAGTTTCTTTTTTCAGTTTTAAGTTAATCCGCTTCCAGCTGATGGGGAAAAAAACCTTCTCAGCATGGAATAAAAAGTACTTCCATGGGGAGCTAATGCAAATTCCTTTTTCTCAGCAGCTATTTTGTCCTATCCCTGTTGGACAAAGAAAGGGGCAAGCATTTGACATTTTCCGGCCACCTCTCAGCTACTTTTCTGGGTTAAAGATTCCCCCAGATTAGCGTCAGTAGAGTTTATGTAACCTTGAATTTAGCTTGAGTGACTGAAGCCATGGCATGAATCTGGCAGTACAAACCATCTGATTAGCCCAGTGCTAATCTCAGGGGAACCTGAGAGGCCGGTCTTTCGTAAGATTCTGCTTCTGCTGAACTTTAAATGAAAAAAAGCATTTTTTATCTTTGCTAATGCTGGTTCAATGATTTGTTGCTACATTTGTGGGAGCTTATTTTTTCCCTTGTCTCTGAGTATGGGGTATGAACTATAATAATCATAGGCTTTCTAAAGCAAAGTCACGGAGATGCTATTGCTAATAGCGAAGGTGTGAATTTAAAGCACAGTAGTTCTCTTTCACTAGCTCTTTATCTGTATATTTGCTATTTTAAAAGTTTCTTTTTTCAGTTTTAAGTTAATCCGCTTCCAGCTGATGGGGAAAAAAACCTTCTCAGCATGGAATAAAAAGTACTTCCATGGGGAGCTAATGCAAATTCCTTTTTCTCAGCAGCTATTTTGTCCTATCCCTGTTGGACAAAGAAAGGGGCAAGCATTTGACATTTTCCGGCCACCTCTCAGCTACTTTTCTGGGTTAAAGATTCCCCCAGATTAGCGTCAGTAGAGTTTATGTAACCTTGAATTTAGCTTGAGTGACTGAAGCCATGGCATGAATCTGGCAGTACAAACCATCTGATTAGCCCAGTGCTAATCTCAGGGGAACCTGAGAGGCCGGTCTTTCGTAAGATTCTGCTTCTGCTGAACTTTAAATGAAAAAAAGCATTTTTTATCTTTGCTAATGCTGGTTCAATGTGTCTTTTCCTAGTCCAAATACTAGGTGAGTAATAAAACAGAGGGAACCTTGACTAAAAGATTTCAGATTTTACTTAACAGCACTCTAACCTTCATGCTCACGATTGCATCAATGCCATTTGGCAGCAAACTGAAAGACAAGACACAGAGCCTCCAAATGCATAGACATATCTGCACTACCGAAACTTATTTTGGTACTTTGCTCATTCATACATAGCCTCTGATTTCTTGGCCCTGTACATCCCACCAATATTTTTTACTATATGTTGCAGATGGGAGTAGGGCCTGCTTGTAATTACAGCAAAGATAGATAGTACACAGTCTGCCATGTTATCAGGTGCTGCGATGCGTGTGTAAAGTTGCAAATGAAAGCACTGAAAAAAATCAACATATTTTCCACTTCCCCCTTGAAAATAGCAGAAAGAAACCCAAATGGCCTGCTCTATTCCTAGTAGTCATACGTCTGGTGAGGTACCAAGTGCAAGTGCCAGAACTGAACCTGGAGCCTCAACACCAGGTGAAAGGAAAAGTGAAAATGTGGTGATACTCTTTCCTCACCCCCATGAACCGCTGAACAGAAACGCCAGGGTGAGCTCACAGCTGAGCCCCGGCTGAGGCAGGAGAACACACACCTTCCTGAGCTGTGAATAATCTCTTCTTTTTTTCTTTTTTTGGAAGCAGTAAGGCAAGCATCTCCAGCTGAAGAGTCCTCCAGACTGGATCCTGTCTACTTTACACTCAAGAAGAAGCGAAGGGACACAGGAGCTATTTTATACTTAAAAGAACCTCAGACAAGTGAAGAAAAAAAATTTGATAGAAACTGTCATCCATAATAGCAACAAGAAGCAGGCCTGAGGAGCCTCATTTATATAAGCAGCAGCCTCTGTGTGAGTGAGACTCAAGCCCTGTATCTCCAGAGATATTTTGATTTTGACAGGCCTCTCAAAGATATGCCTACGTATATCTATATGAAGATGCCCCAGGAGAGCCTTCCAATCTGGGTACTGGGTTTGCCACTGCTAATCCAAACCCCTGTCGTTCAGGCTGTTGTCACTGCTCAAAGTTGCCACAGAAGTGTTACTAATAGTCACAGTCTGGATGACTTCACAGAAAATGTTGTCTTTTATCCTTTTCTGGATGATGGCCACTTACTGTTTGTTATTAGCAAGGCTCAGCTGGAATCTGTATCAAGTAGTGGATGAAGAATTTCCTCCTGAAGTTTGGCTTCTTGGTCTTCGGAATTTCTGATGCTGTGACCTTTTTCATAAAAGGCTAAGGATGGTAAATGTGCTGCAAGCAAGGTGTTGATTAATACCTTGCTGACTGACATCCCCCTTTTTATCATGGGCACTTTTCTTCTCTCTACTTGAACTCCCTTGACTTGCTTGAACTATCCTCAATCCCCCAAACGGCTAAACTTTGTTGGATATTGAAACAGTTTCTATCTATAGCTAACCCAGCTCATCGGGGTATTGTTCTATTTAATTGAAGTTTGTAATACACTTTGAGATCCTCGTATGAAGTGTGAAGTATAATCACAAGCGCAAAATAGAATTGTTTATAATTCATAATGTGGTGGCAGCCCATTGGTTTCCCCCAATGGGGGAAAGTTGAAAGGAAATTCAAAATGTATCCTTTGCCCTTTGAAGTTTGACTGCAACTTGGCACATGCATCAAAGAGGTGACTAGTTTCCTTTAGGGTTTAAGTCTCTGCCGAAAAAGATCAAATCAAAAGCAATCTGAGGTTCCCAATTAGGTTTATATTAAAAATCAATAATGAAGACCCTAGAAAGACATACCGATGACTCTTGAAACACTTGCAAAATGAGTGCAGCTCCTTTAAGGGCAGGCTGTGATAATCCTTGCTTTGATTAGTAGCTTATATCATGAGTAGTCCCATTTAATTCAGTGCAGCTACTTACTGAATAAAGTGCTGTTTGGTGGGAAATCAGCCCAGCCTTGTCCTTATGATTCCATACGTAGCCCAGAGGGTGGGCTACTTGCCCTGTGTCGGACCAAGCAGCCACATGGACCTCCATGGGCAGCAGAAGCAAAGGTATCAGCAGCTGCACCCAGGTCTTCTGTAGGCTGGCCGTACTGTAGAGGTACAGTTCCTGGCCATACATCGTGACTATATGTGAATCTAAAGGCTGTAAAGATTTCCTGCTATGTTCTTTCGTGCCGATTCATTTTTGCCCTCAGGGTGAAATAATTTGTTGATGCAAATACAATAACTGAGGAACCTTAATGGCCTCCTGAGATGGCAGTATAACTTAGGTGCACCTGATAGCATGAGAAATTCGCCTCAACGGTACTTAGCCAGGATACGAGTGCACCATGTATTTGATTTACATCTCATGTTAAAGCGTTATTCTTCTATACTGCAGCTCAATCACTGTGTCTAATCACAGGGTTTAGTACTTCAAACAGCACACTAAGGGCCCAATTCAATTAAAAAATGTCCTGCAGAAATCCTTTTTTCATTGTTTCCCAGCCTTGTGCAGGCTTCTGCAGAGAAGCTGTGATTTTTTTAATAAGATGGGCCCTAGGATTCCTTCTGTTCCAAGGCATTCTCTCCCTTCCTTTTCGAGATGTTTTGTCGTATCCTTACTACATAAGGGGATTCTGTTGTTGTAAAACTAGCATTTACAAAAGTCATCTTTTGCTTCTTCCTTAGTTTGAAAATTTTCTCAACACAGTGGATGTCAGCACTGGTGGACAGTTGAAGTATCAGGACTTGTTGAAGAACTTCAGCTCAGAACTTGTAACGATGCCATCGAGCACTCCCAATGCAACTTGTTCTGCAGCTTTGACCAAGCCAGCTACCTGCACTGTGCAGAGGCAACTTGTGTCTTCTCAGCCTCAACGTCCCAAGACATCGTCTTCTCTAGTAGGGCAAAAGAGTGTAAGTGTAATTGTTTTATGAATTGTCTGGATTTTCATTTCTGTGCACAGGCTAAAAATAATACCTGTGGAACTCAGTGAAGGTATTCCTCTTGATTGCCCATGAAATCAGGCACAAAAACCTGTTGATAAGCAAACGAGGTAATTTGCAAAACTGCATTGCAATGAACAAAAATTGAGCCAGATAGGAACGCCACTGAAGTCAAAGGGTGTATGTCAGTTTATACCAATAGCATTCCCTGCTCTTACCGTACACATATCCATCAGAGCTGTATGGCAAATAAAATTTCTGTGTTTAAGCACAATCAGATTTCTGAGAACAAAGCAAACATCCCAAATTACAAAGGTCCAATAGCTGCAAAAGCAGCATTAAAAAATACAGACAGCTTATCTGTGGTCATCTGACAAAGCTAGGCAAGATTGGCAGTTGCAATTTTCTAAAAGATGTTTCCTGACCTGTTCAAAAACATTCTGGTGGTCTTGCTTGCTTTCTGGTGGGTGCCAAATTACAGCTGTTAATGCTTGATAGTCTGATAGACTTACTGTGAAGGCGTGCCAAATTACAGCTGTTAATGCTTGATAGTCTAACTGATAGACTTACTGTGAAGGTCAGTGGTCTGAGAGAGGTAAGTGGATTAGGAAAGCGGTAGTTTTGCTTCATTTTTGCATCCATACCTATACTTCACATCAGTAATGCACTTTGGTCCTCTCCACTGCTGTGCTGGCCTCTTACCCCAGTGCCAGAATTCACAGAAAGGAGAGGAAATCATTACAGGCAGAAAAATTAAATATCCCCATTGTGGAGCTGCACCTACCTATGTCACTTTCTTTGGCCACAACCAAACCTACAACAGAAAAATAAAAGAAATATTCAGTACCCAGAACATGCTTGGATTTTCTGACTACTTCTACATGGAGATGTTTAGCTACTGAAAAAGAAATAACAGATTGAGCAAATTAAAGATGCAAACAACTTGTCAGGGCTGGTGAATCTAAACATTGGCCCATTGCTAGCTCAATTATTGCATTAACTGTAGGTTCTTTCTTGAAAAGCCCAGGCAATTAGCTGCATGCACCCTTCATGCTTTGATCCAGTTCCCAGAGAAAGCAATGGAAAATTCCTCGTTACTGCCTGTGAATGCCAGATTGGGCAGTACAAGACAATAGGAAGGGAAGTTAAGTCTCCCCAAACTTATGGCTGTTGGAAAGACCCCAGCCAGCCTGAACATGATCAGGACGAATGTTCCTGCAGTATTCATTGCATGGAAATGTGTGTGAGGCCTCACCAAGTCTGCACCAGTGAGACCCTCAAGTGAGTACTGGGAAATCTCACTAAATACGAGATTATATGTTGGATCTGGAAGCACAAATACCTCCTGTGCATGTATCATACAGCGGTAGGCTGAGGCTTTGCTTCCAGCTCACCCACAGCACTGCTGAGGCACCAGTCAAAAAGGCACTGAGATCCTCTCACGTTATTCCTTCTGTGACTCTGCATAGGACCAGGGATTCTCCCAGTAACAAATCAAAGCAATGTTATTTCATAATTCAGTGACTTTGCACTGGTTTGTTTGTTTGTTTGTTCTAAGATGGCACTACATAGTTTTTTTGAACACGCTATCCGTTTTTTAATAAGAAACAGTTTGGAGAAATAAAAGATTTACAAATTAAGCCAAATAAAGAAAAAGTGGTCAAGGCCCCTTAAATGACTAGCGTATTTTGACACTAAGAGTATTCTCACATTTTTACCTACAGTTTTGCAGGCACAATTCAAATCAGACTTAGAAGTGGCTTAAATGGTACATTAACCTCAAGTCTGGAAGACCGGAAATGGGATTTGTCATCTAGTAGTTCGTCTATACAACCAGTAAAACTCAACAGAAAAAAATTACCATTATCTCTTGCTTTTAGATAACAACATCCAGTCGTCCTCAGACAACAACTTGTTCTGCACCTACCCTTAACTGCGAAGCAATAGAAAATAAGATAAAAAAGAACATCCAACATTCCTGGAGAGACATACTGAAAGTATGCCAAGAGAAGGATGTCGGCAAGCTAGGAGAAATCCCCGTGTCAGACTTCCCAGGTTTGTTACCATCTGAAAAGTGCTTCATTCATTCTTAGATGCGTTCTGTTTTCTTTCTTGTGTCCCAGCCATAGGAACATCTGGCTTCTAGTAGGTGGTATCCACTGCATGATTGCTCCAGGTACCACCCTGCTTTTGCAGAGCAGAACAGCTTACAGTAGCCTGGAGTGCAATACATTCATGTTCCTATCCGGAACTAGCTGCTGCTTGGAAAAAGAGCGTGTGGCTTTGCTTTTGGGTACTTAGGGCAACAAGTTTCTCATCACCTTCCCCTTTCCATGCCTGGGGATATTGGAATAAATAGATTCACCAGTCTTTTCCTTGTGTGTGCTTCTGGTTGCACTGGTCTTGATGGCTGAATGCCTCTTGATTTGAAAGGACCCTGGAATTTACTCTCAGAAGAGCTCAGCTATGCTGCTCGTCTGTGTTGTTCTTTTCTAGAGAGAGGATTTGCTGCGCCTTTGTTTGGGCACTCACATGTGTGATAAGGCAGTGTGCACCTGTGTAATGAAATGTAAAGTCCTGGCTATAAGAACATGTTAGCCTATCAGGCCTTTTATCTCAGTTAATGTCAAAGAATACTTCTTGTTCATTTAAAATCAAAATGACGTGTTATCAGTTCCCTGAAACCCTGTAGATTGTGAACTGCCACCTGATAAATTTAGGCATATGCATATACCTGCACATAGCAAGAACTGCGTACCACACTTACGCAGCAGTCACTGCAGCTGATGACCTGTCAACATATCCCTGCTGAAACACGGGAACACAGGGCAGCGACTGGCTATTTTTAAGAACGACAGAATGAATATTCTTTCTTTGCATTTCAGATATAGCAGAGAAGTTCAATTTGGATTTAAGCGAAGGGGAAATTAACCAAGTAACAACAAAATACGATTTAAACAAAAATGGAAGATTTGCATACTATAACTTTCTTCAAAGTTGTATCTTGTTATTAAAACCACAGGAACGCTCACTGCTACAGAGGGTAATTATACAGAAGCCACAAAAGCCGGTAGGTACAAAACTTATAAAAATCAAAATGGCAATTTTTTTTCCGTTTCTGCTGTACTGACAGGATAGTTCATGGCCTGTTTCTATAGTCACTTTGTGCAGGGACTTTCCAGCATTCTCTTATTTAATCCCATGATATTAATTGCCTAGTATTCATTTGGTATCTCCTTCAGTTGGAGGATTTAATTCCTTGGGATCGTGCTCTATGTATCCAGGTTATATGGTAAATTGGCTAAATTGGCTAAAATTTGGATAATAATTCCAAACAGAAAACACAGGAACTGATGGTTTAAGACCTTTGTTGAACTAAATAAAAATCAAGCTAGGAGTAAAACGTGCATGGGATGTGATTTAGGATGGCCCTGATCTTGTCAGCAAGCTGTGCCTCTGCTCCGCACCCGGCACTGTGAGAAAAGCCCAGAGGAAGCTCTCACTTGCACTGCTCCTAATGGTCACTAAAAACATCTAGTAGCCAGGACTGGCCAGCACACATTGCTCCCTCACAGCTCTCCCTGCCACACGTCTCTGCTTCCCAAGCTGTGACGAAGAGGCAAAAGTGTCCCAGCAAGGCAGCCACATGCAGGCTGTTCCCCTCTGCCCATGGGTCCGCTCTGGGGCAGAAAAGATCAAAAGAGATACAGAAATTTGGCTCTCATGGCCCAGAAAGGACGGCATCAGTAATAGCCCAATCAAGTTATGCAGTAGGAACGGTGTCAAGTTATGCAGTAGGAACGGTGCCAAATTCCAAATCTGCTAATTCAGCGAGCCTGCTACATTTTTAGGCTGTTTCTGACTGTGCCTAATTAGTTTAGATATGGTTAGTAGCAGCATTTTATAGAGAAATTACATTACCAAACTGTTTTCAGATGTGGAATGAACAGATTGCTACCAAGGTATGAACAGAGTATCATTAGGAATTATCAAGTATTCACTACCAGTAGGGAGAGTAAGGTAAAACTACTAAGTTTTGCATCAAAGAACCTCATTATCTTACATAAGGTTTCTTTTATACACAAATTTGGTGCTGCAAAATTCCATCCCAGCTTTCTGGAGTGGATAAAGCAGTAATTTTTAAGTGCCTATGTAGTTGTCTCAAATAATTTTTATTTTATTTATTCTATTCAGAAAAAATAATAAAGGTCTCAGTGCATTTTCTGAGCACCTTTATATAATGTAATATTCGAAGTGAAATTTCTTCATAGGTTGCTCAGCCCATTCCACCTCATAAGTGTACAGATGCATACGAAAAGGAATAATAAAAAGAAAAAAAAAAACCCAAAACAAATAAAATGGGTTTTTTCTGGTGGCAGGCACAATTCCTTCTCTTTCTCAAAAGCCTGACAGAATCAATGGCCTAGGGCTTCAAGGAAGCATCCAGGCTCTGAACTATGAAAATAACCCAAGTCGAAATCATCGTGAAGTGCCCTATCCCTCCCTTCAGCCCATAAGAAAACTCAGTACTTTGGGTCGGAAACTGCATTCTTCACGTAGCCACTCTTTTCTCAGCCACGTAGGCTGTAGGAGGAATGTCCCAAGAGGACAGAAAGAAGGCACAGCTGCTCTCCAGGCCTCCTATAACTCATTTAGGTGCAGCACAGCCCCTGTGTCCACATAGTAGATGTATAAAGCCAAGAGTGCACACAAGGAGATGCTTGTAGAAACTCCACTGGCACGTGCAACGGGCACAAGCAGGGCACTATTGACTTACCCAATTACAAGAATAAATACCAGGAGAGCATAGGGGGAAGCTGAGATGGAGCTGTCTTTTAAGAAAATAGTAGAGCAGATCCAGACCCTGCAGGTGGACTGGGGCTTGCTGATTTTTCCCACAGTCCCTTACTCATCACCCCAGTGTTAAAGCTTTGTACAAGTGGAATTAATTTTGCTTTAATGAATAGTTCTGTAGTTCACATATGTTCAGCATACACCAATGTAACAAGTTTATCCAGGCTAAAACAACAGGCCACAACATGTCCCAAGGAAAATTAACCCTTCGGTCCAGCTGCAGAAAGGTTCAAAAGCTGGTTACAAGGTATTTTATGTACTGGGAAAAGTGTACAGTAGGGTTTGGGTATTTCAGCAATACTGTTCTGCTCCCACAGTTGGCTTATGCATTCAGTCACTTTTAAGCAAAAATTTCACTCTGAAAAATGAACACTGCAGAGAATTAAAAATGACTGAAAGAGGGAGTTGAAACAAGGACAAGCATAATACATGTGAAAACACTGAGCTCTGAGCAGAAGTAGCACTGACTTCAGAATCAGTTTCAAATAATAAAAAGTGAGGGCTTTGACAGCGATTAAGTAAATATACCATCTGCACTTCCCAAGAATATCAAAATGTTATAGGTTAAAATAATCTTGTGTAAACAGTATCTTGAAATAATTTGTAAACAAGCACTCAGCAGCCAGTCGCAGATTAAGGCAGCATTACAGTCCAACACCATTTCATTCTGCATCATAGTTGTGCCCAGTTGTGCTCATGATGGTGTTCATAAATGCGAGTCTTTCTCATCCAACTCTGTTAGATGAGTCCTGGACCGCAAACCCCGTCATTCTTCAGCGCAATGCTGAGAATTCAGCCCCAGATCTTGCGCTGCTGGAGACCAATGAAGCGAACTTTTAAATCCTGTGATGAAAGTCATACCGGACTGTTACCTATTGCAGATTTCAGACAAGTAAGTTGCATTTAGCAATTAATAGTTGGGAAATTACAGTAGTCTAATCTGAGCTTCCTGACTGAAAACTTTCTGAAAAATGGTACTGAACCAGAACCCATGAACTCATCCTGGCCCCTCTTTGTGCCTTCATCTCTGACCGTTACTCAGGGTAATCCTTCTCCACACGTGATTACACTTCCTTGAGGTCTTAGTGGGGTCCTGAATAGACAAAACAGAGACAAACCTTAGTCCTTATACGAAGTTTAAACATGTATCTTTCACAAACACATGGGAAGGGAACAGAAGCGTGCCTTCTGGCAGGTCTCCCTTCAGGCACTGCTGCAGCTGCAGGACCCTGTGACCCTCCAACTGGTGCGGTCCCTTCTAAATGTGGATCGGGCTCAAGCAATCCCACTTGAGAGTCTCTGTTTCTGGTTTATCTCTCTGCTCTTCTGTGTGCAGCATAGTTTTGTACTAGGCAAGGGATCCGTATCCTCTGCAAACATTTGTGTACCTTGTATCTCCTCAAATACACACCTGTGTATTCTGGGTATCAGCGATTCTTCATCTAGATCCATGGGGAGTATGATTTTTGCTTAGCTGTACTGGTTTCAAAATCTTTGATGTTGTTTTAACTGGGAATAATGAACACTATCTGTTCTGGAGTAATTCTGAGTATTTGCTATTCAACCTCAAGAAAAAAAAAAATAGCATGGGGCCCTAACCCCATATAATGCTGTGTGCATTAGGACACCCCATGTTGTCACCACTGCTTCAAAGAACTGACCAACAAGTGGACAGGATGCTTGCTCACAGTAAGCAAGTGCTTGGCAGCAACAAGCAACGCTAAGGTGTGCTTCTCACGTTCCCCGTCCCCTGGAGCTGCAGGGAGCCAGCTTGCTGCCTCGTAGACCATAAACCTGGGTGATTATACCAGTCACAGAAGTGCTTTTTTAAATCTTTACTTATTTAGGGGTGGTGGGAACGTGATATGTTCTGGCACTGCCACATAGTTGAAACCTAAGTCCCTGCCTGCTCCTCTAGGAAGGCTGAGGAGCAGGATGCGTCGATGTGGCTGTATCAGCTTCATGCCTGAGGCTCCCTGTCTATCCCTGCAGCTTTCTGACTGCCTGGGCCCTGCCTCGTCAGACTGGGCTCCAGGGAGAAGGAGTGAAGATCAGGCTCCTTTGCATTTTATTTTAATTTGTCATGTTCCTTTAGGACATGTGATGATTACCATTTATAGCTAAAGCAATGTCAACAACTTTCAAGTCAAGCTTCCTAACAAGATATAAGCTAAGCAAAAAAAAAAACAACCCAAACCACAACACAACCACAAAACTACTTCCTTGTGGATATAGATCAAGAAACAATCCCTGATTCCAAAATCCTACTACAAAGGCCTTAATCTTCTGCCTGACATGATATCAAGTGATTTGTGGAGGTACAGATCCCTTTATCTCCTAGGTAACTTAATTTACCGAAACGGGGAAATTAGCTTTCTACTAACTTCAGTAACACTGCTATTTATGGCAGTATTATCTGCAAGGGGTCATTAGCGATTTCTGATGCCGAGCTGTTAAGAGGGAAAGGGGCAGACTAATCTGAGTTTGCCAGAAAACTAATGACAACTGACACAGCACACAAGGACGCACCGTGTTGCTGGTCACTTTTATGGTTTAAATTCCCAAGTGCATCTAAAACCAGAAGTAGTCCCCAGAAATTAATGCATTCTTTTCTTTCATGTTAGGGCATTGAGAACATTTAAAACTGTTGAAGTGCTGAAAAAAATGCAGCAGATGAAATATTTGAAAGATGCAGGTATCTAACCTGGCTTTTAGCATCGGGTGAACCAGATGAGTCCTGTTCAAGCTGGGTCCTTACTGAAGTGTTAGGATGGCACACTTACAGGCTGAGCATGTGTCCCATGGAAATTAAAAGCACTGAGTGCATCACGGGCGTTATTATATACACAGAGGGTTGCACAGTTTGAGTGACTGGATTAGTCCTTCTGTTTCTCCGGCTGCAAAGGCTGCAGATCATCCAAGGAAGATCGAAAGGAAGATATTCCACCTCTTCATCTCATCTCCAGATAGTAGTGAAAGCCTTTAAAACATCTACTTTTTGTAAATGAGCTTCTATGCATGTGGGTGCTACCAGTTTCCCAGTGCTCCCTTAGGCAAGCGCTGGTTGGGCTCACGTACAAAACCCCTGCGTGTGCAGGTTTTCAAATATGCATCCCTGAGAGCCAGGATCGGCATGGGAAGAGTGAGAGACCATAAAGGAAAGTTTGATTTTCTAATATTCTGAGAAACCTAAGACAGAATGGAGCTGAATCATCAAGTTATTTTGTAAAGAAATTTTAGCAAGGTAAACTAATGTTTTTGCTTCTTGCTTACCCAAAGCACTGGAATAAATTTTCAAGTTGCCTCTGTCTTTTGTAGATTCTTCATGAGTACAGCATCAACCTAACTGAAGAGGAGTTATTTAACATTTTGGAATATTATGATAAAACTTTGTCTTCAAAAATATCCTACAACGATTTTCTCCGGGCATTCATACAGTAGGATTTGGTCAAATGCAGGAAACTGTAGATAAAGACAGTGACTGATTTATCATTTCAAATTTCAAACTAATAAATTAATTGAGTATGGCTTTTTTTATATCTATTCATTAGAAAACTCAAAATACTTTAAAATTCTGACAGCAGTCCCATGCTCTGGATTAAATCTACACAGTGAGGGAATTAATTTTGCATAATCCATTTATCAAAAAAGAAAGAGACAACAATTAACATTGTCAAAATAATGTTTCCTAAGACGTCTCCAAAAGCAATTCATTTAAGGAAATTCTTTTTTTTTTTTTTAATTTTATGCATTTTATTAATGACATACTCTTTACTTCAGTAAAAAGGTTTACAAGACATACTATTGAATTTCCCCAATTGTCATTTTCCAAATGTATTACTTTTTGGAAAAGACCTCTAAGATCAAGTCCAACTGTTCATCTAAAACTGCCATTCCACCACTAAACCATGTCCTAAGCACCTTGTCTACCCCTTTTAAATACCTCCGGGGATGGGGACTCAACCACTTCCCCGGGCAGCCCATTCCAATGCTTAATAACACTGTCTGTGAAGAAATTTTCCCTAATGTCCAACCTAAAACTCCCCTGGCACAATTTGAGGCCATTTCCTCTTTCCTATTGCCTGTTACCAAGGAGGAGAGACCAACACCCACCTCACAGCAGACTCCTTTCAGGTACTTGCAGAAGGCAATCAGGTCTCCCCTCAGCCTCCTCTCCTCCAGGCTAAACAACCCCAGTCCCCTCAGCCGCTCCTCATCAGACTTGTGCTCCAGACCCCTCACCAGCTTTGTGGCTCTCCTCTGGACACGTTCCAGCCACGCAACGTCTTTCTTGTAGTGAGGGGCCCAAAACTGAACTCAGTATTCAAGGTGCAGCCTCACCAGCACCGAGTACAGGGGCACGATCACTTCCCTACTCCTGCTGGCCACACTATTCCTGGTACAAGCCAGGATGCCATTGGCCTTCTTGGCCACCTGGGCACACTGCTGGCTCATATTCAGCCAGCTGTTAACCTGTCACGGATGGAGTGAGAGGGAGGGAAAAATAATGTGGTTTATTGGTGTAAAACAGTGAGTTAACAAAGTTCAGTGGTAAATGCGACAATAGTTTATAAGATTCTATGGCAAGGTAGACTTTGTTATTTACCGCACAGAGGACAGGGTCAAGACAAAACTGTCAGGGAGACCCTCCCGTTGAGTCATGAGGCTGAGAAAAGATCCCCTTGCTTTCTAAACTCCCTCAGAGAGGAGTCTAGGTGCAGCTGGATCCAATCCTAGGCCCAGACTTGGTCAACGGTTTATGTCTAAAGGATTATACACGCGCAATCAATCTTTTATGTCACTTAGCTAAGATTTCCAAGTTAGCATGCTGTTAGTCACTTACCGAGAATCTGTTGTGGTAAGGAATCTCCCAGCCTCAAGGAGTAACCTTGAGAGGCGTCCCTGCTCAAGGGGAGATCCTGGCGTGCAGCCCGCTGCTGTACAGGAGAGCTCAAAGGGCTTTTGGGCTGCTCACTATTTATGGGGGTAAGATAATTGGCTCATAGTCATATTTGCATGCTGACCACTGTGCTTAGGTAGGCACATTCCACAATAGCCCTTGGCTATTGTATTATTGCCTGTCTCCCCCCACATCCAGTGGGTGCATCCTTCATGACCAGACACATCTATCACCACGGCCACAGGTGGTTATCACTTGAAAGATGTCAAAGGAAGGGGGCTCTCCCCAAAGCCTGTAGCGCTGCATGGGGTTGTTGTGACCAACGTGCAGGACCCGGCACTTGGCCTCATTGAACCTCGTACAGTTGGTCTTGCACCATCGCTCCAGCCTGTCCAGGTCCCTCTGCAGAGCCCTCCTCCCCTCGAGCAGATCAACACTACCACCCAGTTTGGTGTCATCTGCAAACTTACTGAGGGCACACTCAATCCCCTCATCCAGGTCGTCGATAAAAATATTAAACAAGACCGGCCCTAGAACTGAGCCCTGGGGGACACCGCTTGTGACCGAGCACCAACTGAATTTAACTTGCAGTGCCATACATGTATTGTCAAAGACAGGTTAATCTGGACCGGCCACTGAAATCTGAGCAGATGCCACCTGTGTGTGGACACCACACCTTTCTCTGTCAAAACTGTTCTACATTCTTCAGCACAGTTTAGAAGAGAAGCTACTTTGCCAATGAGCATTGGCTTCTTAACTGCAGAGAAATATTCCCCATGTTAGCCATGAGGCTTACCTTTTTCAAGGATACTCTCTCTATATATTTATACAATAAACAGTAAATTGCAAGTAAAACCTCTGGTTAGATTTCCCAGTTCTAGAAAAATTCTCTTTGAACATCTTGTGAGGTGCTCAGATCTTGGTGAGGAAATGGAAAGATAATTGTTTGACTGTTGAATTCCTGTTATAATTAAAGGATAATATGATCAGCAGAGCCTGCTTTCTGGCAACTAAATACTTACCTGCTCTGAAGAACTGTTAGGTAAATATTTCTTTGCTCAGTTCCTGAATTAGCTTTCATTAGTACACCAAAGAGCCCTGTCCTCATCACCTGAGCTGATTTGGTATCTTTCTTTCTCCCAAGTAATATATAAAGATAAGTCAGCAAAGATTAATAAAACAAAAAAAAAGAGAGCAAGTTATGGGTGTAAAAACACACGTGTGCACATGCACACATACACACACACCCCCCCTTTCTATCAAGGGAAGTCTTTGGCATGAGAAGGGGTAGAAGAACATAATCTTCTTTTTCTTATTATTTCTAGTGAATGTGTGAACCACTACAATGAATCTGAAAGATTCCCAGTGCAGAATACTTTAATGCATGAGGTTTTTTTCTGAGAAATTGTTTCTTTGCATTTGGGGCTTTTCAGGAGATATTTTGCAGATTTTGAGTAAAAAGCATTGGGGAGGTTTCAGGTTGGACGTTCTGTATTGTTTCTCTTTTAGTTTCTAAGATTTGTGTAATTTGTACTCTACTATAAAACAAATACATTTGGAATTGCATATATCTGAAATAGTAATGTAAAAGACTCTTGCTAGACTTTTTTCCAAAATTGATAGTTATCTGTAAGTCCCTGAAATTGCTGCTGAGATATTTGATTAACAGAGGAGACTGACACTACCGTTATTTAAGGAACTTCTCCCATGCTACATCAATACAAAAATTCCTAGTTCCATTAATAGAAAACAGTGGGTTCTAAGAACACACATACATATGTCAGCAAGTGGCCAAAAAGTGCTGGTCCTGATTCAGCAGCCTGAACACAGGCACGGGTCAGTTATTCCCACCTGGCCTCCCCAGTAGGTCCTTGTGCCAACACCATCCAGCCCCACAGGGATGTCTCCAGCGTCGAAGGCATCAGACTGCAGTAGGTAACTGGGCTTCAGCAACAGATCTGAGCCCAAGAGGGGTTCAGTTTAGCCCCACTTAAAATCAAAATTAGCTTTTTTTTTTTTGTTTCATTTTATCCTCATAGCTGGTGTGAAGCCTCAAACTGCTCTCTTCCTTAATGGCATATTCCTTAATTCATATTAATTAAAGAATTAATTGCTATTTGGAATACCTAAGATTATAAAACAAATATTACATTAATTATTTTTAAAAGAGTGGATTTTGCTGTACTGATCTAACCAAGGAGAAAAAAAAATAAACTACGTAAGTGATTATTGCATAGAGTTGGTTGTGATTTTTGGCTGGTTGTTCCCTCCTTCCCCCCCCCCCAAAAAAAATCTCCTATACCTCCTGTTTGATAATTGGGTCCAATTTTATATCACATGCAATAGGATTTCCATCCCCGTACTGCTTTCTGGCACAGAGCGTGGCTACTGCGTTTCACGAAGGGATGCAGGAGTTGTATCCCTTGCTCCATTTTCAAGACACGGGCTGCCTTCAGGAGAGGCGAGGGGGCACCTCCAGGTTTCCTGACACATCCTGGCAGAGGATTTTTCATTAGTTCAACTGGCAGGAGTATCAAATCCAACAACTCCGAAGGGATTAAAGAACAATCTTTTCGCTGTACAAACAAATCAAATCATGCTGGCTTTTTTAGTGAGTTCTTAAAGGCAGGGATGGCACTTACCAACTGTTTATCCAACCTCGGAAAGAAACCCGAACTGAATTTCAACTGCCAGCATTTTGAAATCGCTGAGGTGATTTTTCATATTAAAATCACAAACTGCTGGATGGATAAACTTTGTAATAGAAGAGGGGTTTATTTTTTTGGCAGCCGTTCCCCCCGTGCCCAAGGGTCAGCCACCCAGCCAGGAGGGGCTGGCAGAGATCCCTTGTATTTCCACTCCAAGGCAGGTAACGTCAGCGGGATTGAGCATTACCCCAGGGTAATGGTCTCCCGCTGCTGCATGCAAACGCTGCGGCAAAGCTGAGGCAGTTAGGAAAACAAAAACATCAGCGCAAAGCTAAGAAATTTCATTTCCAAGCAGAGGATGTTGATCCCCTGCCTGCTCAGGATCGCCATGTTCTCCGTCATCCCTGGAGCAGCAGCATGGGCACAGGGACACGGGGACACCGCCCCAGCTGCCGCCACGCTGCCCTTGACCTGCTGGGCCGCTGCTTTGGGTGGGAGGTGAGGAACACAATGCCCCGGAGGGATTTTGGCAGCGTGGGTCCCTGCCAGCGCTCCCTGCGGTGCGGCAGGTGCTGCCCCCGAAACACAGCAGCAGGCGACGGCCTCCTCCCTGCCCCTCGCCAGCCATCAAGCCACAGGGAGCCATCGCTGGCTGTTCCCTCCAGACGTGCCTCTTCTGGGCTCAGCGGAGAAAAGCCCTTGAGCAGGGTCTCCCGCCTCCCTCCCCCAGGGCCCTGTCGCAGGCGGTGGGAAAGGAGGGGTGGGCCCTCACCCGTGGCAGCTGGGGCATGGCCTCCTGGCTGCAGCCCAGCCCTTGCGCTCGGCTTTGTGGCAGGCTGCCATCAACACCTGACTGGGCGAATCACGCTTAACACTGTCAGGCATCCCGCGGGCTGTGAAGGGAGGCCAAACACACCCCATGATCAGGGGAGGCATCCACCTTCAGCAGCCTCTCCGGCAAGGCCTGGAGAGCAGCAGTCAAAGATCCCCAGGAATCCACTCAGCTGTGAACAACCTGCCCCCCATGAGAGCAGCACTAGGCCTCACCACCCACCCGCAGTATTGCCCTGCTGCTCCATCCCCAAAACCAGCAGTCCCGGTGACTGCTTATGCGCCTCTTCTGAGCTGGAGACAAAAGGTTGGCTAAAACTAAAAGAAGATGGATCCTTCTGCAGTGTTTTAACATCATCATAAATTTAATTTCCTTCACTCCAGAGCAGAACAAGCTAACTGAAGGAGGGTTCCCTCACTGCCAGATCTGCTGCTGCACAGGAGCCTCAAGTCACCACCAGGTCACCCACCCACCAAACCCCTCTTGTTTGCCCACCTGTGCATCCAAGTTTCTCTCATTGCTGCGTCCCTCAGCAGAACAGCCACTCCGGTACAGCACCTCCAACAGGGGGCTGGTGAGCAGGCACCTCCAGCTTGCCACTACCAAATTACATGCCCTGACTGTTCAGAAAACCATTTACAGGAAGAAAAGCACCCCAAAGATGTGCTGGTCACCAGCACAGGGAAAACGCCACCCCCCCGAGTGGCAACCTGCCCAGAGGGACCAGGTCACCACCAGCACAAGCCTGCACAGCAAGAAAGGTCACAACAGCCAAGCACCATAGGGCTTCTAGGTAATTCAAATACAATATAAATACCCCTCTCTACACAGAAAGTTAACTTCATGTATAAGCAGACTGTGGGAAATGGTGTCTTTCACTGGATTTTCTTCCTCCCCCATCTTTCCTCTCAGGTTTTTCTCACCTCGAAGCCCCTGTAAATATGGATGCTCACCAGTAACATGTGCTGCTCATTAGCACATCCTCAAGCCCACCTGAGCTACTTGGCCTCTCCAAATCCCCTGCCCGGAGGCCAGCTTGCTGCTGGTGCCAAGAGGCAGGGGCTGGTCTGGGGGAGGGGGGCAGCTCTAGGAGGGCCCTTTTGGAACAGGGCAGAAGCATGAGGAAGTGGGACAAGGGAAAAGAAAGATGGGAACCAGTCTGAGGAGGGAAGGAAGAAGAGGTTTGTAGGTTCTGTACCAGGTATAGCTATCCTTGGGCTTGGCACAGAGCCTGCAAGAGCAGCAATAGAGCCTCGCTGTGCTCAAAGGATGAAGAAGTAGGGAAGGGCAGAGGGAGGGCTGAGGCTAGGCAAAGGGACAGGAGAGAGAGGAAAGAAGGAACGGGGTCATATGGGCCATCTTCTACATCAGCAACTGGCATAAAGCCTGCAAGGCTAGAAATACAGTGCTCTACAGAAGGAAAAAAAAATCAAACTTCTTTAGAATGCAGTCATTTCATTTGTTTGATTAAGGCATTACTGTGTGAAATGCCTACCTCTCTGTGCAATTACTGTTTTTATCTGGAAGATATGCAGCAGGTCATGAACAGTAAGGGATGCTCCAAACATGGCAAAAAGAAAATCGGATTTAAAAAAAAAAATCCATTTTCTAAAAAATAATTTTCTTCTGTTTTTGAATTTTGCTATGCTAAAGGTTGTCACGCAATGGAAAGAGCATTATTATGCTGTGAAAAGAGTCATAAAAAGAATTTTGTATTATATCAATACTTAAAATATGCAAATATGATATCTTCACAATGCCCAAAAATTATGCTTGGCATGAATTCTTAGCAACAATACAAATATCATCATCTTCAAATAAGCAGGTATAACACGCTGCTCAAATAGCTGTAAAAACAACCTCATCACAGCTCTGGGAGCATCCAGATTTCATCTTTGATGTAGGTAGATTTTAAGTAAGAAAGGGAAGAAAGTTGTCTTAAACATCAGGGTGTATTGGGATGAGCCTTAGTGGAGCGACTGCATATTTAACATGGAAAGGAGCCCTGCCGGTGTGCATTTGCAGAGCTGTTGTTGTTATAAAAACCCAGTTCTGGTGCTATGCGGGCAGAGCTATGGGGGCTGAGCGCCGCGGCACAGCCTTCTCCTTCCCTCCCGAATCCCTGCTAAAACATGGTTATCCCCAGGCTGCCGTCCAGCACGTTTGAGCCTTACGTTAGCTAGTGCCTGTCTTTAGCACAACATGTAAATTGGCTGTGATTTTTTTTAAAAAAAGTGGAGGGGGAAATAGTAAAAACAATATAACACGGACATTTTGCTGTGGGGTGGATACCCTTTCACACCATCTTTAGGTGTAAGTATCTTCACAGGGCTTGACTCTGATCTAGTTAAATCAACAACGTACTGTGACTCCCCTGGCTTTGGTGGATTTACCCCAGCATTTGAGATCAGGATCAGACCTCATCAATTTTATTTGCTTTCTTTTTTTTCTTTGCTGCAATCAGGTTTTCAAAAAAAGTAGCAGCTATTTCTGCTCACTCCAGAGCGAGAGTGGCGGGAGGGTTTTGCCCGAGGAACAATGCATCCTTCTCCGTACACTGTACAGAATTCCCATCTTGTGGATTAGAATAGATGTTGAAACAGTTCTAATTAACGTTTTTAATTTGCATTTTAATTGCCTGCCAGGGTGTGAAATGACATGTCTGGGTAAAGGAGTGTTTTTCTTGGTTCCAGTGGTTTGCACAGTCCCAGCGAGGTGACAGGGGTGGAAGCCCCATGGCCACTGGTCATTTTGCAGCATTCCCCATAATTAAGGCAGGGCCTGATCCAAAGCCCAATAAGTTACAGCTGAAAGGATTCACGTGGGTGTTCATTTGTTTGTTTACTTTTGATGAATGGGACTCCCATAATTAATTTTTGTCTGAAGATACACATCAGATCCTGATTTTAAAATTGCCAGTTGCAAAGAATCAGCTCAATCATTCGAAGGTTGTTTTAGTGGCTAATGACTCCCTTTGTAAAGAAAACACCATATACATACATATGAATACATAATATATATTTTTAAGATTATGTTATTTCAGTTATGAATTTGCCTCTGTGCGGCTTCCAGCTTGTGCACCCTGCAGTTACATAAAGGTCACGGTGAAATCATCCTGAACTGCTTCTTTTTTCAGCAAGACTGAGTGAGCTCCCCAGATTTTCACCTCTACAGGTGAAGTTTCCAGTCCTTTTCCCATTTCCATAGGCCCTCCTGGTGTCGATTTCAACTTCTCAAAATCATGGTAGAGTCGGAGATGTCTGAACTGGGACGTTTTTGAATCTCAGCCGTAGGGATGCCAAATGCAGAGGACACGTAACCTCCTTCTGCCGGCTTTGCCCACCCAACTGCTGCATTTGTTCTGGCTGCAGCACCGGCTGGGCACACCAGGCGCTTTCTGCCAGCCAGACCCATATCTAAGTCCTTCCTTTTAGTGCTCTGGCCCACGTCCTGTGTTTAGGGACATGACTTCACACATGGCCATACTGAAATGCAGACCAATTTGCTGTACCTCATTCTCTTAAAAAACAACCCAACTAGATCAGAGTGTGCCTGTGAGCCATCCTATCCAGTATTTCCTGCAGTCCAACACTTGGTTCATCTACAAAAAGTTTCAGTAACACCTTTTTTTGCAGGGGAGGCAGGCTTCCCGGTCAAGATCTAGCAGTTAAATCATGTCGGGACAGGAACCACTACCTGGAGGACCCTACAAAACATATAGCCTCTTAAAGATGATTCCTCATTTAATTACATCGGTTAGGTGGTTTTTAATTCATTTAACGTGTGCCATTGAAATTATATCATTCCCGTTTCCTCCTCAAAATACTAGGCAATGGTGCCAAGTCATGTGCCTTACAGAAGTCTATTACCTTAACAATATTTCATTTGTCATCCAAACTTGTAATCTCATAAAAAGATATCAAATTAGTCTGAGAAGATCCATTTTACTTAAACTCACCTTGATTAGCATTTAATTTTATTAGCCCCTTCTAATTCTTTATTACTCAAGCCTTGCACAATCAATCCCATTGCTGCTTTTTTCTGGGGATCAAAGTCAG
>NW_009258671.1:6853937-6862723 GCF_000687185.1 Egretta garzetta | reverse complement strand
AATCTCAGCTTTCTCTGGACTGCTGAGACTTCTCTCATGTCCTAACGTGTCTGAAAATTCATTATTAGTGGTACAAAAAGCTCCTCAGCCGACTTCTCAGATACAAAGTTCCCGATTCAAAAAATTTGGTGATTGCTGTTTAACATGCTGTTTGACTGCTGGGCTGTGGTCACCGGCACTGTGTAAAGTCCCGCTACCACATGGCATTTTTGTCTGTACACAGCAAAGATATTTGTTTAAAAATTCCACCTTTTCAATAATACTGTTGATGAATCTCCCATTCCCATTTGCTTTTGTATTCTTATTGTTATTATTTCAAGTCATTGATGCTCCCTGTGCACATTTGCTTTCCTCGTCATTTTTTAAGACAAATTTCTTCCTTCATCAGTTTGGTATACATCTTTGTGTTTTTTCAGTCTGCTTTTATTTACCATGAAAAACGGGGTTGTTGGGTTTTTTTCTAAACCAGTTTGGGTCTTCCTGGATGCTGGGACTGTTCTTTAGCAAACTTTCTTAAATAGTTTGCAAATACCATCTACATTTTCCTATTTACATGGTTTGTCTCCCAGATGGTTTGTTACTTTTGAGCTTTGTGAAATTCCCCTTTTTGAAAGACAAAGAGTTTATTTGATTTGCTCTGTCTCCTTATTTTACGTTCACACGGTGGATGTGATTGAAGTCAAGGCTGCTCATACCTCAGGCTGCTTCAGCATCCTTGTTCCGTGAACCAGTTCTCCTTGTCCATCAAAGTGAGATGCGATGTAGATGTTGCTCCTGCTGGAGGCAGCCTTTTTGTCAGCAAATTGTCCTCCAGGGACTTTAGCAATTGTGGAAGACTGAAACCTCCAATTTATTCCATTCACAACGATGAGCATGGGGTATGTTGCAAACATTATTGTTATGTGCTTACGTAGTAGTCATCCTCTGTGGGGATGACTCATAAAGTTCAATTGAATTTAATGGTGTCAAGTGATTATCACCTGGAGGGACACCACAGGCTTTACTTCTTAGGTCCAGTCGATGAGTAAATATTCCAGTTGGATGACTTATAGTTGCCAGCGTCACCATTTTATACTGCGAGCCAGTTTTATTTCCCTTTTTCTGAGTTGATCTTTCCTAAAGAGGTTATAAATAACTTAATCAACATTCCTGTCATGTGTCATCCTATTAGGGTTCATTAATATCAGCTAGTTCAAATGCATGTTTCTAAACAAGCAATTTCTATTGCTTGCGTTTATTACCTGGGCTTTTAATCTTGATACAGAATCAATTTATGAATTTTTGCACAGCATAGTCTTTGTCTCTGTTATATGTTGCCGACAAAAAGATTTTGTACAGTCTGAAGGTTTGGTGGTCCCTTCTTTTCACACACTTCTGTTAATTGAAACCCCTTCTTGCAGCTCCAGTGAGCCCAGTCTTCTGCGGAAGAGGAGGTCTTCCGAACAGTGCCTTTTTTCTGATGAGATAAAAGCCTAAATTGTTGAACTTGTACCTCCTAGTTAAGCAGCATTTTCACTGTCAGGTCCTTGCATCTTCTGATTTCCTTCATTTTCCTTCAAGAGGATACCTCGGACATCCCTCTCCCCTCAGCTCCTTTTGGAGTGTAATTTTTACTAAGAAGGATCATGAATCAGTGCAGCGGTGTCTTCTGATTTCATGGTGTCGTCCTTTGCGCTGTGACTCTGTGTCAGTCCATCACTCTGATACCAGCCTGTCCCTTGAAGAATGTTTCTTCTTCTCCATGCAACAGGAGTTGATCTGCCTCCCTGAGCCAGTCCTTTTCTGCTTCTTCTCGGTATGTGGTGCAGAGATGCTCTCTGCATTTCGCTGTCCCAGTAGACAAAATTTCTTAGACTTGTATGGTGGAAATAGTAAAGCCTGTGCACCATATTTACTTATCAAAGGCAATCATCAATTGAACAGCTTCTAAAGCAAAATCCTTCCCCAAAGAACAAAACTTTTTGCTTGCTATAGCTCAAGTTCCTGCATTTGAAGTCTCATATCCCAGCTAAACCTGAACCAAACTGTCATGGTTTGCAAATAACTGCATAGTCCAACATGCTGGGCACCTGACTGTCACAGGGAAAGAATCGCGGTGATGCAGGGGCACATACTTGTGCCCTGCCGATGAGTTGTTCTGCATTGAAGATGTATTCCCTTGGAAAGCTGAAGTATCCCATGGAAAACAGTCACAAAAACAAAGTGCGAGTGGGTTCTAAATTCAGCCATAATGAGCACAAGCTTTTATTAAAACCTGATCAGAGTATTTCCCCTGGGAAGGAGGCTGCTGTCCTGTGGCCAGGTGAAGTGAAGGTCCAGCGCAGAGGGTGTCTCAGTTGACAACTCCAGCTCAGCTGGAAAAGGGCACGGTGCAGAGATAAACATGGCTACTCTTGAAAACATCCCAAAAAATTGCATAAGCCTTAGGGTGCAGTCATATCAGGATGCTCTTGGCTCAAACTTAGATGCTCATTTTGCTGAGCTCAGTGCTCATACTTCTGCTGACTTCAGTAGGACCAGGACTTTTTCCAGCACACATTTCTTCAGAGTAGGTTTTCTTTCTGCTCTCCCAAAACAATCAAAGCAAATCAAGTTGTTGCACTGAAGATGTCAGAGCAGAAGAAGGAAAACCAGCAGGCTGCTGTGGCTCCCCATGTACATTATGTTTTGGAGGGGCTGGGGCAGCCAGATGGAGGTGCCGGCTGCCTGGAGGCCACGTGCCAGCCACCATGCAAGACATCACTGCGTGGCCACATGGATTGGGGGGTACTGGGGACAGGGAACAGTGCAGGTGGCTTCCCTTGGGAATGCAGGAGATGAGCTTTCCCTTCTACAAGGAGGAGCTTTTTACAACATGAGGGTGGTCAAACACCAGCGCAGATGCCCTGAGGGGCGATGAGCACTCCGTCTTTGGTGAGCACTCAAAACTCAGCCGGAGGAGCCTTGAGCAGCCCACCAAGCTGGACAGGCTTCGAGAGGCAGGTCGGGCTGGTACCACCAGAGATGCTCCAACCTGAGTGACTTAGAAACTAGACTTGGGTCATTTTGCTCCTCACGGAGTAAGTTGGTTTCCAGATTCAATGTAGTCTGGGCTTCTGACACAGCTTTGCACAGATTCAATTCAGCTTTGTGCTCCCACCGCTATCAGCACCCTCTTCTTGTGGGAACAGCTTTGCAGTCCTCTGTAGCCACCTACACAGGAAAGGAAAAGCCTCTGTGAAGCCACTGAGGAGTCAAGAGAAGTAAGTGCTTTTTACATCTATAAGGAACTTTTAAAGAATAAATCCAGTCTTTTTATTCCTTATTTAAAAATAATAATAAAAAAAAGCCACATAGACCTTCCTATTTCAACTCTACATGTGGGCTGTGATTTCCTGATGATTTTTAGACCAACAGCACAATTGCAGAACACAACTGCTGTTAATAACACCAGTGCGGAGACTACCGAGACAACGCTGTTCTTTAAAGGACGCTCTCCTTTTTCGCTCAGAAACAGAAATGAGGCCAATAGGGAGCACGAAACATCACCGTCACTTCTGAGAGCCCCATTCAAGTCATTTGCTTTCATATATTTTGTTGCTTTCCATCTCCTGGCTTTGAGTTCCTTTTGTTGTTTCTAATAGATAACACCAGCTTCAAAGTTTGGAGGAACCATTCCTCTTCTGTCGCTGTTGTCCTTTTTTCTTTTATTCCTTTAGCAAATGTTGATTCTCTTGCAAGTTAAAAGGAGCTGCTTTAACAAAGCATGCCCAGGATCCAGGAGAGCCGGGTGTCTTGTGCTGCAGTGTCCTGAGCTTGTGGAGGGGTGGAAGGACCCTTTCCTGACCAGCAAATGCAGCTGCACCCTTTGCCCCTCTAGTCTACCCAACCTTGGGGGCTCAGTGGAGGAGGTCCTACACTTTAGATTAAAATCGGTGCTCTAAAAGTTCACATACCTCTATCTTAAGGGACGGCATATGCTCGGGTAGCGGGTGAATTAAAAGCAGTTAAGAAATCCTCTACTTCTGCCTTAGAAGTGAGCATGGGATTTCCAAGTTGAGTGCAGTGTTAGTGAGCGCTGGCTGGTTACAGCAGTCCTGCAGCCAGCTCAGCCCGTGTCGACTCCAGTGCAGCACACCCAGGCAGAGCTGAAGGCAGCTGATGAAGTGTCTTCATCACAGTTTGTTGAGTGCCTTGTCTATATTTTCATGATTTATTACTTCCCTGACTTTCTTAGGTGTTGGGAGGAACAATGAATCAATCCAAGCGTTTTCAGAGCAGGGACTGCTAATTGCGTGAGCTCTGTTTACTGCTCAAGAGCTCCGGTTTTGACAAGTCTCTTGACCGCATGTTAATACATATGATTAATTATTGTTACGGGCATCCACAGAAACAAACCTGATAGGTAGCACTTCAGAGCTATTATTTCTTTCTGAACAAGCAATGAGCATAATCATGTACACACCGTGTTGCAGGCATAACAGGTGGGGAAAGAAGGTGCTTTTGAAGGTCTTTGGGTAAACCATCGCACCCCAGCTTGCCCAGCACAAAACCCAGAGGGCACCAGCTGAAACATATGGGGTGGCGCGTTCAGAGCACGCACTTCTCTTGGCTCCTTGGCTTCACAGCAGCTTTTCCTTTCCTGTGTAGGTGGCTACAGAGGACTGCAAAGCTGTTCCCACAAGAAAAGTGTGCTGATACCAGTGGGAGCGCAAAGCTGAGCTGAATCCGTGCAAGGCTGTGTCAGAAGCCCAAGGTCTATTGAATCTGGAAACTAACTTACTCTGTGAGGAGCAAAATGACCCAGGTCTGATTGGGCAGAGGTGCTGCATCACCTGGCACATGAATGAGGGGTGGAGGTCCTGGTTAGAGCACCACAGGCAGGCCCCAAGATTATTGAGGTGCCCAGCATTCACATTTTTTCACAAATGGATGGGACACCAATGCTGGGAGGTTGGGGGACCCTGCTGGGCACACATCTCTGGCCGCTTGCCCTGCTCTGCCATGCTTGGCTGCCCTTGCTTTGCTCTGGCTGGTGTTGGCATTTCTTCCCAACAGAGCAGGGCTCTTCCCTCCCCGTGGAGTGAACCCACCCCATACATGGGTACCCACTCACCTGGAGAGACTCAGGGTGATGCTGGGAGATGTCCCTAGGCTCACCCCAAACAGAAGGACCTGTCCCCAGCTTGTCGCAGGTCCTTGGGGCTGGTGCTGATGGCTTGTCTGTGGGCTCAAAAGCAAGACCAGGATGGGGCGAGGCTCCCTGGGGAGACCACAGAGATATCCAGAGTGGGGGTGCCCATGGTGAGAGGCTGCTCGGGGAGCCCCACCACAAGTGGCATGAAGTGGCAGGGACGAACTGACTGTGGGAAGCAGAGGAATCAATGACAAAAGAAAGGTAATCGGCAGCCAACACACATCTCTCTGAAGCAGCTCTCCGTTCATTTTAAAATATCAGGTAACAGATGCAATCAGAATGGCTGCGCTGTGAAACAGCCTTATAAAACAGTAGAAGAAATATAAATATGGGTTTAATTGCCCACTACACTTAAATTGCTTTATCCTGTGTAACTTCATTATTTCTAGAAAATTTGGCCCAGGCCATTATGGTGGGAGGTAAAGTTTGCAGGAGCCTATGAAATTTCCCACTGCAGCAGCAGCTGCCGCCTGCCGGGGCAGGTTATTACACAGCGTAGATGAGAATATTTCTGTTTGCGCAAAGCCCTCCGTCAGCATGTTGGTAGCGAGGCGCGGCGCCGTGCAGCTGGGAGGCAGCTGGGACCCGACCATTGCTTCTTCGCGTCCCTTCTGTCTCTCAGTGGAGGTGCAGCACCACCAGTCTGCAATGGATGGGGACAAGCCTCTCTCTGAGACCTACAGCAGGTGACACCAGGGTGAACTGGCTCTGCACTGCACCGAAGTCCAGACAGAGTGACCTACCGCACGCCATCGGCTTCGGCCCCATGCACCTGCAGTCAAGGTCCCCGACAGGGCACAGGCTGCGGCGTCCCCAGCCGTTCCTCCATGAGCAGGGGGCACTTGTTGGGGAAAGGCGCCCCAGGGCCCTCTGTGACCTTCCCACCGCTCCAGTGGCCTCTGTGGAAAGGTTTGTACCACCAACGTGGAGAGCCTCTCCTATTCCCATGAGGCACTCATCAGGGAATGAGGGCAGCTCCAGCTGCCAGCCCAGACCCACAGTGAGACCACAGGTGGGCTGAGATTGTGGTGGGGAGCCAGGGCTGTGCTGGTGGGAGGGTGCCTCAGTGTCACCTTCATCTCTCCCCAGCCTTTGCTGGGTACTGCACGGCTCAGCTGGTGGGGTAGAGCATTTTCCTTACCCTGATTTTGCAGTTTAGTGCTACCATAAGCCATTGCAGTGTGTTTATAGCATCCAGCATTTTCCCATCTGGCCCTGCCCAAGCTGCTCATCCCACCCAGAAAGCAGAAAGCATTAAAAGAAAAATGTAATGAGAGTAAGTGAAATGGCAAACCTGACTGGGTCGTCATTTCCTATGGCTGTGCCCTGCCCTCCCACCCCACCTTCTGTGGCTTGCTGCAAGCCAGCAGCACAACCTCATGGTGCAGCACTGTTTCCCAGGCAAAACAAGGGAAGAAGCAGCCACGCTACCAGGTGGATGAACGGCCTCTTCCCCAGTGGTGGGAAGTAATTTGTCTGCTAACCAGGCCCGGACTGCACTGAATCAGGGCAAACAG
The DNA here is from genome assembly GCF_000687185.1 of Egretta garzetta. NCBI lineage: Eukaryota > Metazoa > Chordata > Aves > Pelecaniformes > Ardeidae > Egretta > Egretta garzetta. The sequence goes on along the minus strand of NW_009258671.1, from coordinate 6,856,030 downwards.
GATGAGTGCGAGGGCATGTTGTGCGCTGGCCCGGTGGCAGGCAGCGAGGTTAATTACTCTGCTCGGTTTTAGCCCATCGTGCTCTAGAGGGAGAATGTGCTTCACTGGGTGGGGGAACAAAGCCGACCAGTTAGTGGAAGAGAAAAGCCTGTTCCTTCAATCTGTTTGAAAGCTTTTGGTACATCAAAGTCCTGGCAAGAAGCAACGTCTGATACAATTGTTGTGGACACTTGCAAAGGTTTTGATAAAGACCTTTGTGAAAGAGCTGTTCTGGAGAGGCCCAGAAGAGCCATGGGTTAGGCACCAGCCAAGAAACAAAAACCCCGAAAGCAGGATGAGGACTGGGCAAATGTCACATGGTTCCGTACCCCACCCAGCAGCGCCCCATCCCCTACATTATTACCCCCCAAAATCCTGAAAAAACACAGAACAGACTTGAATAAAGACCAGGAGAGAAAGTCGCAGGGAACTGTGTCCAAATGCTCGATAGGAAGGAACAGGAGGTCCTCCTCTGGCATCGCTGCCTCTCACCAGCTCCCAAAGGACACATCAAAAAAGAGAGGAGGGGAGCATTTCTGAGATGGGAAAGTAAGAGGGTTAGAAATAGAGTCTAGCTAGAATTGAAATTATTTTCATTTCTCGGCAAAGTGAGTAAAAAGCAACATAATGGCAGTCTACAAAATAACGAATGGCACAAAGAAGGTACATATAAGTACTCCTATTTACACTTTTCACATAAAAAGAGAACAAAGGGACAGTCAATAAACCCGAACAGCAGCAACACGTACAAGGATAAGCGAAATACTGTTGTTCTAATGCACTGTGCACAATCACCCGGGGAGCTCACTGTTCCAAAATATCGCTAAAATCGCAGATGCAGAGAGACTTTCAAAAAAGGGACAGGAAGGTACCTGAAAGAAAAGAGCATTTCCAGTTGTATTTGCTATATGTGAGTTACATTAGCAGTGAGCAATAATATGGGGTTTTAAGAGAGAAATTCTCATACAAATAAGAATAAATGGGAGGGGGGCAAAGATCCCCCCGGGCAGATAAGTCCAAAAATTGCCTTCTAAGGAATGTCTCATTCCTCCTTCCTCTGAAGCACTTATGTTGGCTACCAGCAGCAATCAGCAACTGGAGAAGATGAGCTGCTTCTCCTGATCCCCTCCGGCTCCCTCCTGCAGCAAGGCCAGAGCACCTTCCCCCCATGCTCTGTCCCATGCATCATCCAGAAATGGGGGCGTTCACCTTCCCTCCCCACAGCCTCCTCGCCCGCGGAGCACCCAGCCAGGCCAGCCCAGCCTGCTGCTGCCACCAGCCTCGCTCCCTGCAGCGACTTCCTTGAAGACCATTATAGTTTTGGGGTCTCTGGCTTCGGGGGCTGCCAAGTAGCATCATCTGAAAGCCTAAATCTCGCTCCCCAGGCCGAGGTGCAGCTGCCGTGGGTGGGGGCTGCTTGGGGAAAGGCAGCTGCTTGGGCGGGTGCCGCATCCCAGCTTGATCGTCCCTTGTAGTCAAGGAACATTTCACATCCTCAGCCATATGTGACTGAGAGAGGTAAAAATAATCCTCTTTCTTTTTTTTTTTTTTTTCCCATTGACATGCAGTGATATCTCCCCTATTCGTCGTCAAAATGAACAGAAATTAATCGCAGTAACGCTTCTGCCTGGTGATGGGGATGCACGCGTTGGTGATACACGTCGGCACACCTTCAGGAGCGATGGTGCCTGGGTAGGTACCAGGGAAGGTCAGCAGTGGGGAGGTGGGAGAGGAAATTACTTGAGCGAGCATCCCTGAATTTAAATAGAGCCGACAATTGCAAAACTGTGCTTGTGGAAACCTTCCTTTTCATGGCCTCGTGAATCTGAGGCACAAGATTTGAGGCATAAAGCCTGGGCCTTGACTGGGCCCACAAAGTTAAAATAAAAGTAATAGCCGCTTTGCCTTAATCTCCCTCTCTGTGAGGGTTGTGTCCTTATGCTCAACGCAGAGCACGAACCTTTCTTCCCCCTGACTGCCGCCCGCTCCTGAAGAACAGCATCCTGGTTCCCAACTGCTTCGCAGCAGCACTCCCTCATGTTGGCTTTTCCCTA
>NW_009258671.1:6844126-6853867 GCF_000687185.1 Egretta garzetta | reverse complement strand
TCTCTGCAACCCCAACTTGCACCCTTCTGCAGGCCACGAGGCAGCCTGACGCTGGCAGACGGAGCCGGGGAGCTTCTGCCCCTCGCCCCCCCACCGGTCCGCGGCCTGTCCCAATAACAACCTCACTGTCCCAACCAGTTGGCTCCAACACCTGGAGAAGGTAGGCAGCCTTTCCCACGTGGAGCTGAATGCATGAGGTGGATATAAAGAGGTCTTGGGTTTTGGGTTGTTTGGTTTTTTAAGACTTTATTTGTCTAACATGCTTGACCGAAAATTACAACAACAATCAAGTTATGCCAAAATGATTAAATAACCTTTAAGCTTTCATACCTCAAGTACTTTAAATGATATTTTGAAGTTAACAGCTGCTTTCATATCCTTTCCACATAAAAATACACAGTATTCTGAAGATACCTTAGGAAAAATTATTTTTAAGAGAATAGTTTATGGTCGACATAGAAATTTTGTCGAGGCTAATAAAAGGACCTCTTCCCCCCACTTTTAACATTTTAGTCTCTTAAGTGCCGTGAGCGAATGTAAACATTTCGGACTTCTTTAACATACAGCCAATTTCCTGCCACATATGTTTCAAACCACTTGAATTGTGACTAGCTAAGACACTTTTATTCTAACTACACGCTATTGCTCATCTTCCCAGTGATGGCAGGAGTTCATATTCAACTGTGAATTTCAGTCCTTGCTGATTTAGGAGCTGATCCTGCAATCCCTACACCCATAGTTTTGACAAAAGTGGGCCCGGCTGAATTCACGGCAGACTGCTCATGCGCTTGTGAACTATTCGCCCAAAACCCAGTTGCAGGACACGGACAATTGTTTTGGGTTTCATTTCAGGAAAAAGCAGCACATTAGTTTAGACTTGAGCCACCCAACAGCTCGCAAAAAATGACTGACCCGTGGACTTGTCACGTGTTCTGGTGGTTTCTGGTGGTCTCTGGTGGGTCCCCAGTGTGAGTCAAGTTCCGGGGCTCGAATGCCGCTGCTCCCGGCAGCAGCTGGAAGAGCCCATGGGGAGCCAGCAAAATGTGGCGTTTCTGCCTACCTCGCCTAGAGTTGAGGCTGACACAGCCTGGTTTTGCCACAAGGGTATTTTAATTCATGTATGTGTATAAATTACATGCTGCTGCATGCCATGTATCAGGCAAAAAGTAACACACAGAGTTAGGTATCCACTGCGTGTGTGCAGATGTGGGCTACGCACAGACCTGCTAACAACCCTGTACTGGCAGCACGGTGATTTGCCCAAGGTGTGTGAACAAGATTGGTAACTAGATGCCGTCAGCCCCAAATTCAGGATGTCCATGTTCAGAATACTGCAGTTAAATGATCTCCATCAAGGCAAAGGCTCCTCTTTTGCACATGGAGATGTTGTTAGTTCAAGGCAGAAACTAATTTCTTATCAGGCACGTTTGAAGCACTTTTTTTTGGGTGGGTTTGTAATCAATTCTCAAGCTTCTGCCTAGGATGGGACTAAAATCCCAGCAGCTTCAACACCCCTGTTAACCTGCAGGAAAATGGCCTGGGCAGTACCAGCGTTGGCCATCTCAACCAGCTCCTGACACGTCCCCTGCTCTGCCTGGCATCACCTGCAACATGACAGATGGATCTCAACTTGGTTGATGATTTTGTCTTGGGCCTCTCTCAGCAGCGTCCGTGAGCTGTCAAACACCAATGACAGGTTTTGTGAGGCGACCCCTGCTCTGCACCCATTGGTGTGCACCCACCACTCATCGCGCTTATGCTGCTACGTTGCCACCCAGAAGCGAACGCCCAAACTCCACCTTGAGTGTGAGGCCTTCTGCTTGACATCCAGCACGTTCCCCAAGGACAAAAGGAGCGCAATGACATTTAATCACTTCTGACTGGGGCCAAATTCAAACCAGTAATCCCATCATTGGCTGCATGTCCCATTAACAGGTTTTAAACAAATAGTCCCAGTGGGTTTTATTTAGAATACCACTACTGAACATTGGGTGGGGGTTTTGTGGGGTTTGTGGATTTTTTTTAATTTTTACATACAATCACATATCGCCTTACCATATGAAAACAGAGTTATATTTTTTCTTCCTCTTTTTTTTTTTTTTTTTTTTAAGGGAAATGTCATCCTTTTTTTCACAGGCGAGTCCAGGTTACAAATTCCTGAGTTTATACTGCACTTAACACAGTCTCCCTTCTTGAATGTTGAGCTGTTTACAGCATGCCGGCAATATGCACCATTTCCCTTACCATCTGTAATGCCAGATGTAGTAAAACTTCATTTCAGTACAGTGAATTAGGGCCTCTATTGCACTGGTTTTGAATAGATGCAAAGACTTAGACCTGGAGGACCTGAAGTAATAGCTTTCCTCCTGTGACTGGTCATTCGTGCACCATCTTTCACATTTGCCATGTTAATTAAGGGGAAACATCTTTACCATCGTTTTTCTTTTACCAAGAGCTCACTGGGAAACATCTGAAATGAGGAAATCCTAGTCTAAACACTTAAGTTTAAACTGCCAACTTTCTTAAAGAAACACTCCTTTGAAAGACATTGTTCTTTTAATAAGTCCAATATAATGTACGGTATATACAAAAGTCCCTACTTGAGAGAGAGATATATGTATATGTGTATATATATGTGGAATGCATTCACTTTTCTGCGTTCACAAGTATTTTAATGGTGAAATGTTAAAGTCTTTAATCTGTTTCTGGCACCAAAATGTCTTTGTTCCTCATCCACTTTTGCCACTCAAAATTTATCTGTGAAGAGCTAGCAGGGAAAAAAGAAGAAGGTTTTTGCTTTTTTGTTGAATGGTTCCCTATTGGGATTCTCAGCCAGCAATATAAAGTTGCTAATGTGTTGGGCACAACTTTAAATCCTCATTATAATCATGTGTTCCTTGGAGTAGGTAAGTCAATAACTATAGGTGGATTAAGTGGCTGGTAATTCACAGTGCACACAGATGCATTCACGTAGGTAGTAGTTCCATCAGCCATGACACCGTAACCTACAAAGAAAGAAAAACTCCCGTTACTCTCATTATTCATTATTATCTTCTTTCTTTCTTAATTATTCACCTTTATCACACAACGGTAAGTGCCACATTTATTACGCAGAAGGAATTTAAAAATTCTCTTCATGCAAAACATAAAGGTCTCCTGAATTAATACCATCTCTGTCCTACAGGAGAACTTTTTGCCATCTTTTAAATTGTGTAAGAAAAGCAAAACGGTCCCTCACAAGCTAGTGGTTACGATCTCTGGCAGCCAGCTTGCCAAACCTCCTTAGACAGACAATATTTTTCTCTACAGAACTTTTTTCTTATAATCTTCTGTTTTGGAAAGGCTGAGAAAGATAGAGCTTAGGCATTTACAGCATTGAAAAAACTGTACTTCTGATCATTTAGGTTTGCAGCCATCAGTGCAGCAAACTTTGGGCAATTTTCAGCTTTCCACCTCTTATTCTGTGTTGTGCATCTTTTAAGCAACCAATGAAGAAAAACCATGGCCTGACTAAGGGGAGTGTGTGTGAATGCACACCTGGGTGGGATTTGTCTAGTATGAACTTCTCCTTCCCATGTGTTTGAACCTGCTGACCAATTTCAATGAAACTTGATGGGAAGACACTAAAATGCCTGCCCAGGCGGTGAAAAAAAAAAAGGCTTTATTAATGCATTCTCTGACAGACAAGGTGAACTCCCACCTTGAGACACCGTAACATTTCCACAGGAGAAAACACGCTTCTGCATGTCTCACCAGTGCTGAAAAGCCTTTAACTACATTTCATGTCTGACTAGACACCCAAGCCAAACAACTCCAGAGCTAAATCTGCAGAAAATCAAACTTCCAGCTCTAATGCCTGTAGCCATGCAGTGAAATGCTGTTTCGGAAAGTGGAGAAGAAGCCCTTTAACTGCCCCGGTGTTATGAAAAAGTAGAGACACTCTCCATTGTCAAAAATCTTTTCATGAATGACTAGGAAAAAACATAAGCTTGATTACACTAAAACTGAAAGCTTAATGTTGGCAGCTTGCATTGAAAAATTAAGATCAATATGAAGAAATTGCATTCACAATCAGAAATACATGATTTTGGGGAAATCGCTCGGTAGAAAGCATTTGTACTAAGATTCAATCTGACTGTTAATGAAGTTAATAGCGAAATGTATTCATTGCTACATACACCGAGTTCCGGCTATTCAAATCCCAGGTACCTAGGATCCTACAGTTATTCTGAGTGCAATGCCGTATTTTACAGAAGCATTGTTAGTTGCAGAATTTACAAACAAAGAAACGGCAGCCAAATTCCTTTCTTTTTTTGTTCCTTAAAATACCCTGAATAATGCAGGGCCTCCTGGACTCCCCATGGAAAAACCACACTATAATTAGGGACTAGGGAGGGAAGAAAACTCTGTCAGGTTCCTGTCACAGACATTTCTTTAAATCACTTGCTGTTTGCCACAGAACAATTGTTCTGTGTAAAACACAAACTGCACGGAGGACAGTCAGCATTGCTGCTGGGACTTTCTGTCTCCTCGGCTACACGTTTGGAGAGAACAGAATCAGCTCGCTAATACGTTCCTTTTGCTGGAAGATTCCTAATGCTACAGTTTTCACTCCTACCACGCCGCCAGCGGAGTTTCCTTGGCCATGACCTCAGCCAAGTACTGGCTGTAATGGGCAAACCAGGATTTTAGCTGGAGTCCTTGCCGTGCTGCTTGCCACTTTCGTGGGTCGATCAGCAGCAAGCCCATGTGTAGAGGTATTTTTTGGCATACAGAGCAGCACAAAGGGGAAACATCTCTTCTAAGCATCCCTTCCTCCCGGATGTTCAGTAAATGACTGCTGCAGATGTAGCTACGCTCAGTCAGGGGAGGAACTCATCTGTTCAAATCATGCATTCTCTCTACAAAGAGCAGCTTCGTTTGCTCAGGCTGTCTGCAATGGGAATTCTCCTCTGCAGAGATTTAGCATCCCACTGCAAAACAGGCTATGCAGTTCCCCATTTGTTTTCTCTAAATTATGATAGTTAACAAGAAGAGTAGCTTGTTTCTGTGTTCTGATACCTACTGAGCCAACTGTATTAATTCACAGGATTTACCATTCTGCGGAGGTGCCATTCTTTTCCCTTGAGAGCCAAAGTTGGGCTTGGTCTTAGCAGATGTGATTTTGTTTACCTGCCTGAAGCTTCACGGCTCGCTAAGTGTTTGCTTATAGCCCCTGCAACCCACTTGGCTTACGATTTCTGAAAAGACAATGAGGTTGAACTGTATTCACCAGCTCCCTTGTACAGAATCTCAAAGACTGCCATAATAGCAAAGGGTTAGGAAAAAATACTGCCTATGCGTTGTTTGTTTACTCTGTGATGTAACACAGAGTACAGCACCTTGGCCATTAACATACACGTCAATGCAGATGAGACACATGAGGAGAGCAGACTTAATCCCTGAGCTGTAAAACAAAGATCTTCTCCATCAATTTTACACCAGCACACCTCTCACCAATGTCACTCCTAACCCAGCACGGTGAAAGTGCCCAGTAGCAAGTCAGAGTGGGAAGGGTAATAGTTCTTCACAAAACCAGAATTATCTGAGTGCCAGTTACTCCAGTTTCTCCGTTTATTTCTACAGTGGTGTCTGAGACCCACAGGTATCCTTTGAAGGCTGGAGCAGTCCCAGAAGCAGAAACTGGCAGCTGTGGAGCACCTTTTCCTGCCAGTAAGTTAACATTGCCAAGAGCTAAGCAGCTGATAATACACACTTACATGCCAACGGTATGCTTCTGCACAGCCCAGTGGTTTCTTTTGGTAGGGGCACTGCTTGAAGTCTTGCTGCCATGATACATGAACAGGACAGACTTCTCTATAGCAGACAGCATCTACCTTTCCCTTTGCCTGGAGATGAACTCCTACTGTCACTGTCTTCAGTGGAGCATATTTGTCACCATTTACTGACTTATGTGAAGGGAACTAATTTTTTTCCAGTTAAAAATCAAATAGTCAAGAGAACCTCTTTGTTTTGTCTGGGTACAAAATGTTTCCCCTGCCAAAGCAAATAAATACATGAATAAATATCTTGAACTTCTACATGACTCAGTGGTGACATCCCTCTTGATTTTAACTTCATATACGCACTGATGGGGAAAGACAACCTTTATTGTACAATCTTGAAGATTAAGCCTTAGAAGCAGCCCCCAAAGCACTCTTGCACATTTTACAAACACAGAAACTGAGACACGGAGAGCTTACATGAATTATCTTAAATCACAGAGATCCAGCAGAGGAAAATACAATCCATCAATCCTAATATTTAGTAGTTACTTTCTGTAACTACTGGACTCATGTTCTTATTTTAAAATTCACAGTAATCTTCTCTGTGAAGGAAGCATCACCCTATTTTATAGATGTAGAAACTGAAAGAGAAGCTGAAGTACAAATATTGAAATGTGGGTATCAGCCAACTTCATCTCTGTATATGCAGCTAAACAAGTATTTGAATTCCAGAAGTGCTTCAGTTCAGACATGCACATTTGAAAGTGCCAGTTAAACCAGACAACTTCTGTGTTTGTGGTTTTGAAATATATATAGAAAGAAATGTGTTCTGACCTTCATGGATATGTCCAAAAACATGAAGCCTTGGCTGTATTCGTCTCTGGACTGTGTTCAGCAGCTCAACACATCCTACCCGTTGCATTTTCTTAGGAACCCAGTCCAGAAAACCTTTGGAAAAGAAAGGAAAACTTTAAAAGAAGACAGGTTATCTAGAAAGCTGTACTGCTATACAGTGTTTCTGAGATTTCATGTCTTGTGGCTTTTCGTAAGCAGCCATAGACGAATTGCCTTGGTAGTAGAAGAGGAAGGAAGGAAAAATACTTAAGGAAAACCATAAAAGCTCATCTGAAGAAAAAGGACTATGATAACTCTTGCCAGTTTTTTTTCAAGGAAAAAAAATACTGCAATTAAAGCATTTCTGCACTGCTGTTAATGGGAAAATTCAAAGCTTTATCTTTTTTCTTCCTTTAAAAGAGAGTGAGGTGTAAAGAGCCGTATGTCTGAAGTGAGCCTCTAAAGAATTTAAACCAACATTTAGCCATTTACATTTAGTCCTGGTATCTAGTTTTTAAAATTGAACACTTCGATGTAACGGAATCTGTGCTGCTAATAAAACTATATTGTTATCACATTGAATCTTACAGTAACAGAACTCAGGGGAGGAACCCACAGCCTGCCCAAAACCAGCATCCTCAAGTAAAACCTGTTTAAGCACTTCATGACACAGCAAGCCCCACTCGCCTCAATCCATGGACCTGAGCTAGGAAGAGAAACTCAGCCCCTCTGCAACAGATGTTTTAAACTCCTACATTTACTTGCACAAGGTTTGTATAAAAATGCATTTTTTACGAACACAGACAAAAATGCACACCAACTTGCTTATATGTCTAAAAACATATTGCAGAGGGATGCTTACTGCCAACTGAAGTCTCGTGTTTCCTTCAAAGTAGTAGTATAAGAAGGACGCTGTTGTATTAAGAGGGTTTGCAAGAACCCATCTTTGTTTTCCTTCTATTTTTCTGCCACTTTCACCAGGCTCAAATTTGGAAACCTACAAGATACAATCATTCTGTTCTCTTTAGTTGTTCTGGTACTTTCCCTGCATGCCTGTCATATAGCTTTGCATCTCTGACTTCGATTGCTGCAATAGCAGGAATACAGTCTGCCTCTGAGAAAACGCTAGTCAGCCGGAGCAGTAAATAGTCTGCACCTGGTTTTCATGTGTTTACTTTTGAGGTCCGCTCAAGCATGGCTAAATAGCAGCTAACCAACTGGCTTGAAAGACCAGACCTGTGGTATTCAAGCTCTTGGAAAAGCTCTCAGATTTGCTAGAGCTTCAGGGTAGGTTCACACATCAAGAAATTCCTCTTCAGATGCCAGTGCTTGAAAACTGGGCTCAGTATACTGCGGGGTTTTATGAAAATGGTAAAAATTTGCCCTCGTATCATGGTCACTCAAAGAGCTAAGTCCCATTTTCAGAAATGAGTTGGGAATGCAGCATCCTATGTGTCAAAAAGAGGAAGTTCTGATAGCGGCCATAGGCTCATAATTCGTTCAGACGCCTCTGAAGATGCTGCTGGGCTCCTGTCGCGGGGGATGTACGAACAGAAAGCCTTGCTGAACAGACAGAGCGGAGCAATGCTCGGTTCTGGTAACTGATTTTACCAGTCATTCTTGGTATCCAACACAGGTCAAAATTCACTGTAGAAAATAAGTATTTAAGATGTCAAAGTGTGGCCAGCAGCTCCTCTGGAATCCAGTCATGCTTTTTTTCAGAGCCAATGTGTTATAACCATAGGTTTTTTTACTTCAGTGATTGGAAACAGTTAATTATCAAAATGTCTGTAGTGAACATAAAGCCTAAAGTATTTCCACTTCAAAAACTTCACAAACAAAAATCCATAAAATTAACTTCTCCATTAAATTAAGCATTATTTATGTTGAACATGTTTTTGTTTACATGCATTATCACCCTTCTGAAGCTTTCCCATATGTTTGCAGCTTATTATGTACACCTGACTACACAAACTAAGAATAATTGATTACACCTAGCTAACAATTAGAGTTCATCTTAGGGTTTTTTTAATGTTTGGTTACTTGAAACAGGTTTCTGCAGCTGTCAGGAAAGTATAAATCTTTGTCATAGACAATCAAGCAGACAGCTACAAATGAAGACTTAAAGGTGAAATTAAATTAAAAACAAACAAAGAAAAGAACAGTGAACTTTTTGAAGAGAAATAAAAGAACCATAAAGACAGACCTTTAGGAATCAGAGAAAAGACTTTAAAAGTTACGCTATACATAAAAGTAACAGAAATATGCTGATATAGGAATGAGCACTAGCACCTATCCAATAATCATGAATACTGTCTTTCATAAGCTATGAAGAACATGGCAATCTTTATTAATAATAAACAGGTTACTGATAAAATGGTAAATGATAGCTGGTTTAACCTTTGTTTTCTCATCCTGTGTGAACCTCCTGTATATCCCTGTCCTGGTTTTGTCCCAAAGCACTACTCTAAAACACTAAAAAAAAATTTAATCATATTTTTGTTACGTGCCTAACTGACTTAGAAACACAAAGTCCATTAACTCTTAATAGTGCTTCTGCATCTAAATCATGCAGGCAAATTTAAATCTACCCAATAATGTAGTATTAATTGGCTTAGGAGGATGCGCGCTCTTTTGAAGTGAGGGGATGAGAAAGCAGCACAGAAAATGGATGATGGACAGACTTTAGGCAGCCACGCTGGAGAAAAAAAGAGGAATTTGCAAGAGTACTGATTGCTATTTATGATCATTAGGAACAGCTCTAGTGATGCTGTCCAAGATGAGAACAACAGTAATCAGCTTTCTGGTTAAAATAATTGCCTGGGAGGGTCAAGGAGGAGCTGGTCTCCCAAAATGTCTGTGGACAGAGCTACACAACGAGGAGGTTCTGTAAGTTAGGCAGAGTGCTCATTTCTTTTGAAGCATCATATATTTGTTGCCACGGGTGTCAGGGAGACCAACAACTGATGCCCTCAGGCAGAGAGTTCTGTGCCTGAGCCATTTATTGATGCATCAGTAAGAAAAAGACAAAGAAACGGGAACTTTTAAAAAAGAAAATCCTTGGTGGACGGTAGAAACTTAAGAAGTCAAAAAAAAAAAAAAAAAAAGAAAAAAAAAACGGAGACATGGAAAGGGGGGGAAT
>NW_009258671.1:6815739-6844088 GCF_000687185.1 Egretta garzetta | reverse complement strand
GGAACTTTTAAAAAAAAAAATCCTTGGTGGACGGTAAAAGCTTAAAAAGTCAAAAAAAAAAAAAAAAAAAAGAGAACAAATACTGAGACATGGAAACGGGGGGAATTCACGTTACCCATTACGGTCAGTGGAGAAGGTTGGCTCTTCCTCAGAATTACTACAATTATTAAATTACTTTTCAATTATTAAATTTCCTATTGAATTTATTGTTAAAGCATTCTGTTGAGTGAGAGCTCTGCAGTGCTCTCTAGAGGTTCTGATCCCTCTGCTGATCCCAGAGGCTGCCTGGAGAAGCCTGGTGGCTAAACTAGCAAGGTGGCTCAAGCTGGGTGGTGCAAACCCCTCTCTCTACCTTCCAACATTGGGTTTCAAGTGCTAGATAGAGGGATATTCTTTGGACCAGCTGAAGGTTGGATTTCTTTACAGCTGTTAAGCTGGTTTTAAAAATGGCTTTAAAAGTGCTGAAAAAGCTTCTGAAAAAGTTTTCAATGTGACTTATAAATAAAACTACATCAAAGACCCAGCATCATGCCTTGGAACCTAACAGCGATCATCCCCAAGTACTAACCATTTGGAGCTGGTATCTCAAGGTCTAAGCAATTAATTTGTGCCATCCACTTTTATGATACAGGTCCATATTAAAATCAGTCTATGGCACGGCATGAGACTCCACTTAAGTGAAGTATCAAAACACACGCCCTTACTGTGAGAAACCATGCTCACAAAGAAGCCCTTTCCCCCAGGATTAGCGAGGAGTGGAATGCAAACATGTCTTTCTAAAGAAAACAACAGAACACAAACCCTTTAGACACTTTCTCCTCCAAGCTCTGAAAGAGGAGACGAAAGGGTGGAGGACAAGAGGGTTTTAGCTTCAGGAAATTGGGGAATCTAAAGGTTTAAAGAAACCCACTGCCTTCATTTCACACAAAGCACTCCGCCGCCGTAAGACTCAGCAGAACACTTAAGGACATGCTTCACTTTCGTGTCCATTTATTAAATTAGTAGAGTTAAACACACAGTTGCATTAAATATAGCTTCCTATATGTCAAATACATTGAAAAACGTGTTAAAAGCCTTAAGCCTTTACTGAATCTGGACAAGTTTCTGTGATTGTATTATTTCTGTGACACAGGTAATTTCACTATTATCTAGGAATACACGAAATCTCTCCTGGCTTTTATATCACCTATATTAATATTTGTAAAACACAAATGCAAAACTTATTTCTTGTCAGTCTGTTCGTGTTGCCAGGTTGTATTAAAGACAGGCAATTCCCCCATGCTGTCCAAAGAACAGACAAACAATGGCAGCATTTGGGTCTGTGAAGCAGAAGATGCACCTGAGTCAGCGTGATGAGGAAAAATACAGACTCTGGGTACTTGTTGGTGGGGGAACGCTACTGCAAGTGAGGGAGAAAAACAGTGCTAAAAAATAAGATCCCAATCCTGCATTTCATTTCAAACAGGCTCCCTGCTTTAAATCTACTAATTTCACCAGTGGCAGCGTGGACAGTCGCATAGGAGAACTAGACCTTGAGTATTTGTAAAGCTCATTAAGGCTTTATGTGTTAAGGCTTTATTTTTTAAGCCATTATATAATTCCCTAACCATTGAGCATAGGTAATCATGAAAACATAAACCTGAGCTGAGGTCCTGGTGCTGCTGAAATCAGTAGAGATGTTACTTTTGACTTTTGCAAGTCAGGATTGCATTCTTTGTCTGAGGAGAGCCATCAGTTACTGTATATAATCATCTGAAATACACAGCTAGAGCACTAGTATTTTCTTACCGAGAGGTGGTCCATGTGTTATAAGAATATCTATTCCATCTGGAATAAGGTTCCATTTCTCTAATAGTGCTTGGCCTCGTGGAAGATTAAAGCCCCAGCCATAAAACCAAGGTTGCCTGCCAAGAGAGGAGGAGAATGTCTTCAGTGCTACTTCCATGTACTGGTTATCTAATTAAAATATGAAGATTGACTCTCTACTAGCATGGAATTTGGAGACACAAATAGCATTCATTTTCTTCTTTGTGTGCACAGTAAAACCCTCTTTCCATACAACCAGTGTTATTTAACTTGTGTGGCAAATTGGTACAGTCCTTACCACTTTCAGTAGGCAGCGTACAGTAAAATGTTCACAGTATTCCTCTAACTAGGTGAAAAGTAACTCTTCCAAGAGCTGGATACCAAGATCTCCATGTGTGGATTAGCATGCTGGACTCCCACAACATCTAGAAGAACACCTGTCTCCGATACCTAGGTGTGCATATACATTTCACATCAGCTCCCATCACATTTGGCCCTTCGCCTACGATCAGCTGGGCAAGGACAGGCCCTGGCACAACGACAGATCCCGCTCTGAAGCTGGAGCCATCATCTATGCTGGTTTGTATCCCTAACTGGAAGCATCCCATCAGAACAAGAATACTGCTTCTTTTCTTACATAGAATTTTCTCCTGTCCTTTGGTGTGCTGACTTGCTTTTAAGTAAAATTTTCCATAGTCAGGATCAGACGGGCATTTACATTTTTTTAAAACATATTTATGGAGCGGCTCATCATGGAGCAGTGGGACTGTAACACTGCCAGTCAGAACACAATTTAGCCGTATCTTGCTATCCCATTGATTAAAAAACTATATTTCACAGCAATTATATCACAGTGGTAAATTATGTCTTGCTGACTACGCTCTAATTCTAGGTCATAAAATTGAGGGGTTAGTTTTAGGTTGGAATTTTTTAGTAATTTTTTGACTGACATGTTCTGGACATATCCGTATTTGGTGAACAACAAATAGGCTGCTGTGATTTAATAAGGTTTATGATAATTGCAGCCTTAGTGTTTATAAATGCATACACATCAACCAGAGTTCCCTTTGAGATGTTACTTTGTTGAGGAAGGCTTTACACTCCCTCACCGCATCAAAAGACAGAAAGAATTCTTTCAAACAAATTCTCTGAACTCCACTTTACATCATGTATGGCAAAGACAAAAGAAAATGCCCATAAAGCTATTATTCATCCTCTTCCATTACTGATGCTTGACTAACATTTCAAAAATTAGCATGTCTGCAATCTTCATGATGATATATTTCCCACTTTTCCTTTTGGAATGCTGTAAAGCACATGTCTATTGAAAACAGCTTAAAAAATAGAGCTTGCTAAAATATAAAGGGACGTGGCATGCCCGAGGGAAGAAAAGAAAATTCTGCTACAAGGAAGGGAAGAAGGGGGCTTTGCAGCATGTTTCCTACCTTTCTTCCACAGATTAAAAAAGCCTCAACTTTTCTAGACAGATGACTGAAGGGCCTTCTGTGTCCATGGCTAAGAGCTCACCTCCTAGCTCTTCCTCACACAGCACCCTGGATAACCAGGGTCTGGATAAACAGGTGTCCCAGGGAGGGGAAAAAAAAAAAGGTGAAACTTTGGACATCTGCCACTGGGACCAGAAATACACCCCAGCCTCCAGAAGCTGTGATGAGGGGGTTGAAGAAGGTGTGTGAAGAAGAGATGCTAATAGCAGTAGCAATGAAGTGGAAACCTTGTTCTGAGTCGGGTTGCTCAGACCAGGGTGGCTGGCTGAGGAAAAGACATATCCCTATACCAGGGATAAGAAACCACGCTTTTCTGGTTACCTGTTCATCTCCTAGCAGGCTTTCCTGATAGGAAGCACCTGGCTCACAGGTACATGACTTCTCATCTTCCTACTGCCGGGGTGGTAATTCCTGGGCTAGTTACTGGCTTATTTTGCAGAGAGCTACCAGCGGCGTTCCTGTATAACACTGTCACGCAGAACCAAACCACAGTCTGTGGGGTTGCATCAGCCTGTCTTTATGTCCAGCTCACCATTGTCAGAATGGGACTATTTTTACCTCACGGGAATGCCCTGAAAATAAATAAACTGAAGTCTGCGGGGTGCTCAGATATTACAGAAGTGGGAGCCTTTATAAAAATACACAGTGGTTAGGCTTTTTCCAAACTCTCCATCCACCCTTGCCTTGGGATTGTGTTCCACACTTTATATGCCAAATACCTTTCTTCACCAAGATGAAACTACTCAACTGTTTGGCCAATTGTCTTTAGTCCCAGCGCAAGTTTTCCAGGAGCAAAACTTCACTGACCTGGACAGACTGGAGAGCTGGGTGGAGAGGAACCTGATGAAGTTCAACAAGGGCAAGTGTCGAGTGCTGCACCTGGGGAGGTCAAACCCCATGCACCAATACAGGCTGGGGGCTGACCTGCTGGAAAGCAGCTCTGCTGAGAGGGACCTGGGAGTCCTGGTAGACGACAAGCTGACCATGAGCCAGCAATGTGCCCTTGTTGCCAAGAAGGCCAATGGTATCCTGGGGTGTATTAAGAGGAGTGTGGCCAGCAGGTCGAGGGAGGTTATCCTCCCCCTCTACTCTGCCCTGGTGAGACCCCACCTGGAGTACTGTGTCCAGTTCTGGGCTCCCCAGTTCAAGAAAGATGAGGAACTCCTAGAAAGAGTCCAGAGGAGGGCAACTAGGATGATAAAGGGACTGGAGCACCTCCCCTACGAGGAAAGGCTGAGAGAGTTGGGCTTGTTCAGCCTGAAGAAGAGAAGACTGAGAGGGGACCTTATCAACACATACAAATATCTTAAGGGCGGAAGTCACGAGGATGGAAGCAGTCTGTTTGCAGTGGTGTCCAGCGACAGGACTAGGGGCAATGGGTGCAAACTGAAACATAAGAGGTTTCAGTTGAATATGAGGAAAAACTTCTTTACTCTAAGGGTGACAGAGCACTGGAACAGGCTGCCCAGGGAGGTTGTGGAGTCTCCTTCTCTGGAGATATTCAAAGCCCGCCTGGATGAAGTCCTGTGTAGAATGCTCTAGGAGAGCCTGCTTTAGCAGGGGGGTTGGACTGGATGATCTCCCGAGGTCCCTTCCAACCCTTGCGATTCTGTGATTCTGACAGAAAATACTCGCAAGGGCAAATAGGAGGCAAATGAAGTGTAGGCATAGTAAATCACGGTTTTAAAGCCACTGACAGATTCAGTGAATACAGGCCCCTGCTGCCACCCATCACTCGCCCCAGCACTGCTGGGCATGGACAGGAGCGTCCCCATGTCCCCGGTGGGAAGGGCGGCGAGGAGCCATCCTGCACCCTGCAGGTTTGCCAGACACTACAGAATGGGCCCCGGCTGCCCCACGCCCCAAGAAAGAAACCAAGGGGAAAGATCAATATTTGCGCAAGAAGAAAAGGTCAAAAACCTGTGCAATAATTACTTTAAGGATACAATGAAGCATTTATAAGTACAAAAAGAGATAATCGCGGCCGTCACAGGGCTTGCCCGAAGCCAGCTTAATCCTGCTTAAATCCGAATGACCACGAATGGCACAGGCAGCTGTGAGAGCCTCTGCCTGCCTCTAACTAGGGCTAGCCGGTACACGGCCACTTTTTAAAAAGCCCCTTTCCCCTTATGAATAGGCATGATCTGCTTATTAAGACAAGCGGCGCTTTCCCCCGTCCCTCCCTCTCTTTGTGGCGACGGCAGCGCGTAGCCGCCCGAGCGCAGGGCTGGTAAGTTATGCATGCTGGAGCTGTTCTTTTGTGAAGGGGAGATGTTACAACTTGTATGATTTGCCATTATGCTGTCTTTTGTGACAATCCCGTGATCGAAAGAAATGTCTGGAATATTTCTGCAAAAAAAAAAATAAATCTGAAGTCCAAGAAAGGATTCAGCAGAGGATGTCGGTGTGCTTTACATTTAGAGAAGATAGACAAATCATACACTTCAGTGCCCCCACCCCCAAAGCAAAACCATCTTTATACACACGCAGGGATTTTATAAATCCCCAAGTCCCTTCTTCTGAAAATTTATTGCAAAACAGCCATGAAAGTTTCTGACAAGGGAAAAAAAAATCTTCTCTAATACCCACTAACAGGTCTGTGACCTGGATATCGTGCAAAAACAACTTTGTCTAAAATTCCCATTCATGATGGAACCTGAAAGCAAAGTTAAACGTCTTCATATCAAGCACCGAATTTCTGGATCCCCTGTTACTGCTCTCTCAGGAAAAGTGTAATTTTTTTATAAATTACTTTTCAATAATATTTTACATTTTACAAAGAAAATACTGTCATGTGTGTTCTGTAAGAAAAAAATCTGCTGTTCTCAAAAAAACCCCAAGAAAAATGCATCTGGCAATTAAAGACATACATCATGAAAGTATTTCACCTCCAAAGTGAAGCGCTCATGTGTAGAAATGTACTTTGATTTAGGTCTTACCGTCTTAAAGCGAACAGTTTGAGCCTCTCCACACACTACTGAAATTCAGCGGTATTATTATTATGATAAGAATAACGATTGTCTACATATAAGACTCTTGGGGGAAAATATATTGGAAGTGAATTTGTTTACAGCACAATTAACCTTATGTTAAAAACATATGAACGAGTTTTGCAGGTCATATAATCGACCATACAGAAAGGGCTGAATTATCAGAATTTGTGCTAGCAATCGGATGCTGCTTTATGTACTGAATTTCTATCTTTCTGTTCTAAAGTAACCATTGGAATAATTTTCTTACAGAATGATAGTTGCTATGACAACCATAGCAAATTTTCCTTTTCTGAAACAGATGTCTCATTTAGTTGAAAATTAGAATGTGAAAAACCCATGGGAAAAATTAATTCAAACTTTAACAGAACACTGACTACAATGTAATCTCTTATAGGTTAACCCCTTAACATCTTTCTGCACTCTTATAGTAACCTTCTCATAAATTCTAATTAAACCAGTTTAACCTCCTAGGAATGACCTTCTTAGCTATCATTAGCGCTTTAGTTGGCTTTGAAAGGAGCATTTCTGTTACAATAATAACAGAAAAAAGTCATACTAAAAAAAAAAGTGGTCAAACACATTACCGCCTTAATTATTTATTAGTTTTTCTTCTTTTATTCAGCCACTACTGGAAAGAGCTACCATGTGGTCCAAGAATTCTTTTGTCATTTAAATGGGGAATAACTTAGTTTTACATGTGATTTACTGTAAAGGGCGGTGATGCACTACACAGATTTGACCTGTCATTTACGTGAAAATTGAAGGGTTTCAATTTTCAGGCCACTGGTACCCATCTCAATCTGCTCAGCAGACGTTCAAAAAGGGGACACAAAAAAGGATGCTTGACTGGGGAAAACTATCAGCGTGCATGGATTTTTCTATTACAAGCAATGAGAGAGTGAAATCTGATTCTCCATCACCTTGATTCAATTTAAACGTTTTAACTTAAAGAACAGATTCCTCCCTCTCTGTATGCTTACCAGCTCCAGGGGACCCTCCACACAGTACTTGGTCATCGGCTACAGATGAACATGGCAGGCAGCCAGCAGGCAGGCAAAGAAATATTCCCACCACAGCACTGCCCGTAGTGCTTGCAGGGTGTCAGCCACTACGAGAACTTCAGGACTGCAAGATTTACTGCATCAGCTGCATCTAGGGTGTCCAGTTGAATAAGACAAATCCTGCCACCAGCAGGCACGCAATTACTCTCTTTGACTTCAAGGGAAAACTCCCTTACATAGTCCAATACCCGCGGAGAGCTATGGGTGGGAACTGATTGAATAGCCCTAAGCGTATCAAAGGGGTTGGTGGGCAGCATCTTGCAAACACCTTAGTAGCAAAAAATACAGAACTAAAACACAACGTGCAGATCATGGTACCGCCTCATTTCTATGAAGTTTCCTACAGAAATCTTTTTTGCAGCTGAAAGGCAAGTTTTCTCGCTAGAATTCCTTTGCTTACAAAATAAGTTTCAAAGGTTCACAAACACATGCAAGTTGTTCCAGTCTTTCCTCCACAACAGTTGTCATTTTTCTCCTATCAGAAAATAAACAGGTATTGGCCAGTACACTTGCAGAGCTGCACATATTCCATATTTAGAAGATTGAACTATGCATGCTGAAAGTCATACTGGTAAAAGTGACCGGTCAAGGGCCACGGAGCACCAAAAAGCGGTTAAGATTCAGCAGTTGCAATCACAGGCAAAACTCCCACAGATCCTGATTCCCAGCCCAAGTCATCTCAGTGTTGGACATTTAAGTCTAATTTTTCCTGGTCCTGATCTAATCTCATTATTACAACTAGCTACAGACCTGTGAACGTGGGTGTACAGCACTATACACTGCATACCTTCTCTGTCTGCCTGGTGTTCACATCCTTCAGGTGTTCATATTCTTACGTTCCCCATCGCTGCGTTAGCTGAACTTACCCAATCTTTGTAATTGCCTCTTTAGCCTTCCCTCAGTAGGTAACTACCCAGTTCACCGAGTATTTCTACTGCTTTTTATTAAATTTTCTCTCCAAGTAAGGATTCATAAAAGTTCACCTTTTTATTTTGTGGGGTATTGGCTGTTTCTACACCTAAAGTAGTTGCAAAATAACACTCATCTTTGTGTCTTTTCTTCCTCTCATTCAAGAGGACCACCCAAACCAGGCAGGAAACCAGCCATTAGGCCATTAGTGCCAAGAAGGACTGGCGGGGCACAGTTTGTTTACAGGCTTTGAAATATCGCTCAACATCTTGGCATCTGAGCATTTGAACAGCAGAACTGAGATTTAAAGAAAAACAGGTTTCAGAAGTTTTGAGGGGTATCAGGAGACTTATGACCAACTTCCATGTGAGAGAGACAAGGGTGGCACGACTTTAGAGAAGAGGTAGGAAAGCAGTGTACAAAAATAACTAAATTACGCAAAAAAGAAATTTAGATTCACTCATTCATAATATTGGAACCAGGGCTTTTTTTAATGAAAGCTAAGGCGTCATACTTAAAACTAATAAATGCAAATGATGGTTAATCTCATATAAGATTATCCCCCGGAACACATGGCCAGGAAGTACAGCTCAGCAGGTGGAAAGGAGAAAGCAGAAGGGAGGGGAATGTAGGTGCTAAGACGCTCGATGGCTTGCACAGCGTTATTTTGGGAGGTTGCAGCGAGCAGCAAACTGAACTCAGATCCTCTATCAGTCTGCTGGCCACAACAGGCAACATTTCTTCCACGGGGAAGTTTGCTGTGTTCTTGGTTTTTTACTTGCCTTACTTGCTTTGCATCCAAGGTTGTCATTCTTGAAACTCTGAATCAAATTAAATTATTGTTTTCACAAAAGGAAAGGAGGGTAAAAATCAGAATATGGCCCTTTGTCAGTAATTATTTCTTTTGCAATTTGAGTTACACATGAAATCATTCATCTTTTGTTTAGTAAAGGATTTCATACATCTCTGACTGGAAAGAAGAAAGAATGAGCTGTGACTAATAGGAACTGATCATTTCTAAACATTAATCTGTTATAAAACAATGAAAAATAAAATGAAATCTACTTTATCTTCATAATAAGAAAACAGAAGATAACAGGTAAGGAGAAAAAATAATGAAAGACTGAATCTAAAACATGCCAACACCAAATGCAAATAGTTTGTTTCATTCTGCTGGGAGCCAAATGATAATATCCCATCTGATATTTTTAAAAAATAATAAAATAAACCCAACAAACAAACTTAAAAGCTAATTTGGAATAATTAGTCAAGAGATTCAGTGCTGAGGGTACAGATGTAGTACTGTACAGACTTTCAGTACGGTCTTCGGGGTTTAATGCGGGGCTAAGGTGTCGAGCTCCTGACGTCTCAGGAGTCTGTTCCCTCAGTCTCTCCGATTCTCAATATGTAAAAATGCAGGTACAACCAGGTTATGCAGACTGTCCTTCAGATACTGACAGCTGATAGTCACAGAGAGAAGAAGAGTTAAGGAAGAGGAGGAATTAAGAGCCCCTCTGTCCACAGTACAGTCACCATCTCATTTTAAATGTAAAACTTGCCATGAATGGGCCAATCAGTAAGGAAAAACAATTTGAGGCCCATCTATGCATGGCATCTTTACCATTTTTCACTATCAAATGACCAGACAACTAAAGAAATATAATGTTCTTCCACACACCCAGCTGGTTAGTGTTTACTGTAGTCCTCTAAGACTTTGCAGGAGTTTGCTAACTGAGGAGGAGATGGAATATCCCTTCATATGGAGATGCTATACTTGTGGGTTTTTTTACAGTGCAGCTCCTGGAGGGACTCTCTGAGATGAAACATGACTAAAATATGTAGGATGTGTAATAGGTGCACTGAGAATGGATAAAAAAGGCCCTCACCGTAGCCACTTCTCAGTTTAGTAACTCACCAGGTTTACATTCTTTTTTCAAAATACCAGGAGTAATTAGGCCATATGGACTAACTGTCTGCCAGTTCTTTTCTTTTTTTCCTTAAGGCCATATGGACTAACTGTCTGCCAGTTCTTTTTTTCCTTCCTTTTTGGTTTTTTACCTTCTTTTCCTTAGAAAATTCAAAGCCATTTTGAGTTAAACAAGCATGAAAATGCTTCCAAAACTAATAAATTAATACAGCACGTGTGCCTATATGCATAAAGTGTATTATTTTTATCATCTTCAATTTAGCAACAGATGAACTTACTTCTTGTTTAAAAAAGCACATACTGATACTTCATATGCCATGTTTCTACCTGAAGTGAACAAAATCCAAGCAATCCTAAATTCCAAGTTCATGGTTTACTGCCGTTCTAAGTTCACCCCACAGTACAGTGGTGGAAACCAACTGCTGCAATGCAACATTCTATACCAAAGAGGTACAGCTTTAACACCTTGATGCTCATTCAGCTAGCTAGGAATTCTGAAATAACCTTAAAAAAATCACATACATATCTGATGTAAATTGTGTAATTAGAAATATTTGACACACAGGTGCAGCCCTCTGTTTTAATATTGGTTCCAATCTATTCTAATTTCTTACTGGGAAATAAAATCCTCATATTAATTCATATTAAACAATCCTAATTTATTAAATAAAATTAATTTATGAACGACAAATCCAAAGGAAGTGTTCTGATATTAAACAGCTTCACAACAAGTGGTAAATTACTTTCCCCCTTAAAATCTGGTCAGGGAAAAGAGAAAGAACTTGGATAACTGTGTTATGAGTAGTTCCTGTGATGGTGGTTCTATTTACAGTTTTTCATGTAGAGCACAATGTAAAGCTACCATCTACTTCTTGGTGTAGTAATGCATCTACTGTGTAAAAGCCTAGGGAAAATGCATCCGTACAAGCTACCGTGAAGGTAGGAGGCTGATTCTCACCAGGTGTAAACGGCTCAAAAGCCAGTGGAGCTCTGCCAATTTACTCCAGCTGAGAATCAGCCCCATATAGATCCGCTCCAAACTAGTTAGCTATTTGTGTTTCTCTTGGAATATCGCCAAAGGGCTCATCGCAGTACCCAACTGTGTTTACATCTTTGAAACATCCTGAAATTGCTGCTGTCTGAGACTACAGCCCAGACTACAGATAGAGCTGGTAGTCCTTTTGTTCTAGAAAAAATGGGGAAAAAAGCACCAAAACAACAAAAAAGGCACTTTAAACTTCAAAATCAGCTCTGTCTCATAAAATTAAACTTTCACGCAAATGTGAAAAATAAAGAGAAAACTGCTGGGGGGGATTGCAATTTCACTCTTGTGGTTTATGAACTGCAGGAAAGTGAAGCCAATTCCCTGTAGTGAGATTACAGGTCTCCTCTTCTATAGGTCTTAAATTAAAAACCAGCTGAATCCAAACTGAGCTAGTTTACTGGATCAGAAGATTCAATTATTTCTGCTAAGTAACTGAATGTGAACTACTTCCTTTTAATAATATACAACTAATAATTACTGCCCAAGAAAGGACTTTTTTCTACCAAGCTAATTAAACTAAAGCAATATATTTTTCGACTGCTCTCAAATTTAACTAAAGCTAGAAACATTTGCAACAAAACAAGCAGATGCAAATCCCCACTCACATACAGAAATACAAAGCCACACAATGCGTTCAGACATTACAAGAAACAGGACTTGCCCCAAAACATTATGTGAAATCCAATAATTTCTGGTCTATATTCAGCTTACACGCACACATTGGCAGCGTAACGTCCTGCACGCTTGTACAGACACAGTGGAGGAACGCAGCTGCAAAGTGGATGCGGAGCATCTTTGGCTTCAGTAACTGATTAAGCTCATTCTGCAAGAGGTCACTGTGAAATGTGTTAAGAGAATTGAGCCATATCCCTAACACGCAAACACGTACAGGTAAGCAGCATGCAAAGGTGTTTGACTTACTGGTGCCTATTCTAGGATTGAACTGTTCCAGATTCCTCAGCCCTGGGCAATGCTGGGAAGAAATTTTATTTGAGAGAAAACATTTTCTGGAATGCTCATTAATAAGAAAAGAAAAAAGGGATATTCTAAACTGCTGTGACTTTAAAAAAATCTTGTGGGAAATGGAAAAATAAAATTTCTCGGGAGAACATAATAACTAGAATTTATCATCGGTCTGACTCCGATGATATTTATGGGCTACAATAGATTTAGTTCAGTTTACATTTTCATTCACTCACATACCTATTGCAGCGTTTAATTAGTTAATAACAACTATGTTCCTTCAACACGCTATAGAAAATTCACTTGGAGTCTGAGAAATTTTTATGTTGTTCCATACACATTTTTTTACAGCAATGTTAATGAGTCTTGCTAATTCATCTCAGTCACTTAGTTTGCACTGCAGTGTTCATTAAAAAGACCTCTCCTGAATTCAGTATTGATTGCTCACATGAGCAATATAGCACCTGTATACCTTGTGTCTACTGAATGAGACTCCCATTGCCTGTATTTCCAAATCATGTAAAAAAAACCGCTTTCCAAGACGTGTTTATCACATGAAATGCACCACTTTTAGCAAAGTGCCATTAGTCAAAATGAGAAGAAAAACGATCCAGTGATCTGTTTCTGATGTTAAAACAGCCAGAATGTACTCTTAAGTCTCACTCTCTGCCACTGGAAAACCTTTCACACTTCAGGAGTTCAATATCTTACGTTTCTCCCCACCACCTTCCCTGAACAGCTGAATTTAATAGATCAAAATAATTTTGCAGGAAAAACCATTCTTATGATCTTCCATATGCTGCAAACTAAACTACAGTGTATTGTGGGTTTAAGTGTTTTTAGAAGCAGCGCTTTTCAAAATGGAAAATGGTTTCTGGTAAGTATGGAAGAGGAAATAAAAATATCACTCCAGCATTCTATTAAAATACAATTAAACCTGTATCTATGTGCCTCAGACTGTTAACTAATACATATTTTAACAGGGTGATGAATTTTCCTTTCTCTCGTCGAAACACGTTGCTATTTCTCACAAATCTGTCACATCTTACCCACCTTTTACTGAATGCCTGAAATAAAACATCTTCATCATTCTAACTGTAGTGATGCAGCCACATCAGGCAGGCTCAGATGCCAACCTTTTCCCAAAATTTCTAAAACTGGAGATGCCTCAATTCTAAATAACGAGTGAAATCTATTATTCCCACTCATTATTTTCATTTCCTTCAAGCACCGTGTCAGTCTACCTAAATTATTCACTCATATTGCGTGCCTCAAAGTCACTAATTAAAAAAGCTCCAAATAGTTCCCAACTTCAAAAACCAGGGAACATGTACCATTTTAAAACATATTTCTGAGCAACCAAAACCCAGCACTCTGTAATACATCCACATCCAGCATTTCCACATCCATTGATAAAAAAACCCTGTAGCACCGACAGAGCTAGACATGAAAACAAGCCACTTGCTCAAAAATCTCCTTAATCTGAGGTTTGTGTGAATTTTAGAGTAGTATTTTATTGCTTTAGAAAACAGTACAGAAGCAATTGCACTTTAGTTATTTGTATTTTTATCTTTTGACCAAGTGAGGGTGCAGAAAGAAAAGAACATAGGAGGGTCAGCTATTTTACTAAGAAAAACTTCTAGTATGCTTTTGTCCAGTAACACAAATTTTTGAGTCCTTATATATTTTGGTCATGGGCAAGGTACTGAATAGGGGTTTTTTTTTCAGATTTGAAAGGGGGCATAAGAATTAAGAATCAGAGTGGTCCCTTTGAAGCAGAAATTATTTTCTGTGAATTTTACAGGGAATGAACCCTGCGCTATAGCATCTTGCACTGCTGCTGCTGCTGCTGCTGCTGCTGCTCTATCTGGAAGCCACACTCCCCACTTGGGAGGTATATTATGTTAAATGAAGTCAATATTTTATTTTAATACAGTTTCATTTTAATTGATGTTCACCTCAATGACTGTAAAGATTTGTACAAGGTCTGGGAAAGTAAACATTAGATGATTCATCACAGGCAAAATGAAAGCATGTCCCTCTCATGAAATGAATCTATAAATCTTTGCTACATTATTTTACTGATGGAAACTGAGTTCAGTGAGGAATGAAAGAGACTATTATAGCTGTTCTTGAAAAGATGGAGGAGGAAGCCACTGAAACGGAGACCTAGGGTATGGGTGGCCTGGGGTCTGTGTGGAACAAAAATAAGTCTGCCTCATCTTGCCCTTTGCATGCTCTTTGAAACCACCCCAAATTACACATGCAAGTTGCTGGTCTAAAGTGCACACGTGCACGTGTGTGTGCTGACACACACACAAAGAAGAGAGAGAACATTTGAGGAGCATAACAAAGTCACCTGCTTTGAAATGAAAACACAAAACGGACAAGCAAATAACAAATCAGATGAGAGTTATAGACCTATAGTATATACTATATAAACTACTGGTCACACTGGACTATACAGCTGGAGTAAAGACACTCGGCTGCATACTGGAATAGTACAGATAGCAGCAGTGCACCGAGAAAAGGGCCAACAGGTTGGAACAAATTTCCAGCCTTCACGCCAAAGTGGGATGATGATTTGGAGAATAAACCCCCTGTAAAGGTTGCTTTGGGCTGAGCTGGTGGCTGATACTCACTAAGGCAATCTACAGGCTGATGTCTTCTACGCTGGAAGGAATTCAGCCATCTCCTCTGACGTAGCCAGAGCTCGCTGAATGGCCCGGACCCAGAATGCTAAGCTCAGTAAAACCAATACTTGAACAGAAAAAGACCACTCCCCACATACACACCCATAACTTTCTTCACTCGGTTGCCATTATCTGAACAACAATGTTGTACAAGAGCTGTTGGCCCATGTGTAAACATGCAGCGGCCACATCTAATCAACGTTCCATTGGAGAGAAGCTACAAAAACCCAGGAGTCCAACCCAGGTGTGTGTCACTTGAGGACAAATGGTCACGAATGTCCTAGGCTGATATTCATGTTTGCTTTCCCATTTTCCCTGACTGGGAAATGAAAGTTTCTGAAGTTCCAGATGGCCTATAACAGAAGAATGAAGAAGGAAATGAGAATACGTAGACACTAGGAGAAACTGTAATTCCGCAAAAAGAAAAATGAGGTTCTGTTTCACAGGAATAGATCCGGCCAGATAATCAAAGCCAAGCAAAAATCCACTCTCTGGATAATGAGTCTGGAGGTAATCTCATCCTAAAGGACTTCTTTAAGCTATCCAGGCCAGTATGTCATTTAGAATAATGAAATTGTCACATGTTTGGTAAGAGGGCTTTCATTGTCCCTTCCTTTCCCACATTGTGGAAAATGAAAAAAAGCACTGAAGAAGATAAAATGCTCTCCTGCCACCTTGTATGCCAGTTTGAAAGCAAGAGGACCAAAGCTTCTCCTGCAGTTGTATACAGCTGCTTAGAAGCATTATGGAAATTCAGTGGCTAGGAAGATGTTTTCCTTCTGCCACTTGAATTTCTCTTGCTATGTCAAGTAAAATGTTTACTGTTACCCTGCTATTGACGCACAATGATCCACCTTTTAATAGAAAACACCACTGGAATTCCTGCAATGTTCCACAAGATCAGAGCATACACACAGAATACCTGTTCTGCAGATGCACATCTTTTCTACCAATTTGAAGCAGGGGTGCAATATTAGCCATTGGGGAAACAGCCAGTATAACCTTTGCCAGGCACAAACAGCTTCTGATTATTGATCAGGGGTCAATTCATTAGATTTCAGATCTTGTCATTAGTTATTGCATGCGACAGGAGAACAGAGTGCCAGTTACTTACTCACTGAGTTACAAAAAACTCAATGGAAAAAACACATAGTAGGGCAGAGTCCATTACTGGAACCTTGTGCAGCAGAGAAGCAGATGTAGCAACACTCAGGATCACACATGCAAGTATGAACCTCAGAGAGGTGTTCTCACGTTGATACAAAAATGTACGCGCGCCTTTGCAGGCATTTATTTTTATATGGCAATTCTGAATAATGACTATAAGAGCAATAATACGTAGTTGACTCATTCAGCAAGCACAGCAACTCTTGTGCACTGAATGCATCAGGGTTTTTTGTGCAAACACAGTGTGTAATTGTGCAATTAAAATCTTTAGCTGTGCAGAGGCACAAGTGCATTGTATAGTCTATCTTCATTCCAGCTGTAGCTAACACTAAAACTCCTACCTACAAAATAACAACACATTGTGGGGGTAATGAACTGTAATAGAAGGCTGAAAATCTGTAACTGAAATACTCACTAATCATTTATTAATACGGTTCCATGAATTATGTCCTCATAGTGATAATACCCAGTCTGATGACGCAGAAAAGACCTTCTGCTTCAAATCTAAATTCCATTTTCCACTATTATCCAAACCACCTGTCAGGACCATCTACTGCTTGTAGGGGACTTGATATCAACACCAAAGCTCCCTGTAGTCCAACCTACCGCTCCCTACCAACCACCACCACTAGATCTGGTCAGCCACGACTGTCTAGCCAAGTCGTGAAAACACCTGAGGATGGATTCTCTGCCACCTCTCTGGTGTTCCTGCTTGCTGTATTTTTACTGCTATGTTATGATTTTGTATGTTGCTGAAAAACAAATCAGACCCCTCTGGAAAATGCCTTCATCTTTGAGAAGGCTTAGCAGTCAAAAGTACATTATATAGAATTATTATATGGAATTATTTGGGTTATTCTATCTGCCAGTTTGACCTTTCTCATAGCAGTCCCGAATAAATGAGGGTGTTTAAAAGTACTTTCCAACCAGAAGCTTTCCAATTTACAATAAATGCTACTGAGGAACCAAAGTCTTTGTTTTCCATTCATTGCAATTATAGCTATTTTCTACACAAGATTTCTTCCAGGTGTAATATGTTCTGGCCATGTCCTGGGTTTTGCTGAGATAAAACCAGGCTGCATCTTCTCATGCCTAGCTTTTTATGAAAAAAATCATGGTGTCCAGGCTTTATACAGGGAAAAAACTCAACAGTTCCCAGCCTCTGGGCTACACTAGAAGGAAGCACATTGTATTTTTACTGGTGTCCTGCTCATCCATATCTCATCCAGCACTGTATGGTGCACTGTCAAAAGCATCAGCCTCCCTAGGCCAAACACAGCCACCCTTAAAATTCAGGATTGCTCTGGACACATTTAACATCATGGTATTCCCAAGTTTCTCATGAAGCATCTAATGTTTTTAGACTCCTCTCCCTCATCAACTATACTGATAATGCCTGGTCCAACATACCAGTGTGGCAAATACTGATTCCTAAATAGCAACTTTTATGCTTTGCAGCTTGCATTTAAAAATGGCTGCTCCCTGCCTGACGGTAATACTAGCGTAATTAACATTTAAGGCAGTTAAATTTTCATTAGTGAGTAGAGGCTCAATCTGGCACTTGAAATCTTGCCCTTGGAGCCCAGGAGAGTTAAAGCATTGGTTTCTGAGACAAAACAGTGCCCCATTTCTTCTATGCAATTAAAAATAACCACTGAGTTTTAGTTAATAATAGAGGTCAAAATACCCAAGTGCTATTGAAAATATTTAACCAAACACAAATGGCACACATTTAACAGGCCTTAGAGACTGGCATATTATGCAAACCAATCAAGCTCTCATGGTTTACTTTGCAACTAAAACATCTTAAGCAGAAGTACAATCCAACTGTGTATAGGTCATATATAAAAAATGCAGATTGCTACAGGTAAACAGACTAACGGTTAGCGTTCACTCAGCCCTTACTCCAGTGTTCTCAAAGTACTTTGCAACTATTAATTAACCTGGTTTATAAAGGAGGGATAGCTCTAGCTTGTACTTATTTTTACAAAGGGTGAAGTAGGACAGAAGGTCAGGGCTGTAAGCGGAAATGGAAAGGCAGGATCTGGGGCCCCAGTCTCTTAAGTTTCTAGATAGTTCACCTTCTCATTAAATAGACTCATGTATGGACAACAAACATAAACTGTAATTGGGAGTTCTCCAATTAAACAAATCCATTTGAAAAGCTGGATGCATATTTTCAAGGCTGGAAAAGAAAATTTTAAGATACTAAACAAGCAACTGCACAAAATTTAGCTTTCCTATTGAGTTCTAAGTTTATAACTCTAAAATTTGAAGTCTTCATAAGCTTTTTCTAAAGGACTGGCTTCATGATGCAGGGCAAAAAAAAAGATTCACCATGGAAAGTTCACCAAAGTTCTGTAGTTTTTTAGAGATTACATTACTATGACGTAGAGAGAAACTGAAACTGATTTCCCAGAAAGGCTGTGACAAACCTCTCTTTTCAAAGTGAATCAAGTATGGAAACAAAAAGAAACTCTAAAGAACAGTAGTGAGCAGTGGGCACAGACGTGTACTACAGCCTTCAATCTAGCAGGCAGCTAGTTTAACCCACACAAAATCGCTGTTTCCCTTCCTCAGTTTTCTTGACTGGTGGGCTGGCTGATGTGACTTTGTTACTTCTGCATCTGCTGTTCTGGTAGACTAACGAAGAGCGACTTACTGTTGCTGTTATTGCTGTTGTTGCTGTTTCCACTGGACATGACACCAATTAGCATGGAAACTTTGTTCAGCATTGCATAATAACAAGCAAAAAAACCAGTTTGGCTGGAAGACTTTCATCAAGACTTTCTTCCATATGGAGTAAGCAAAGATCTTCAAAGGACCTTACAACACGCATCTTCCAGGACCATAAGGGGGTGGGAGATGAGTTAGCAACACTGTGAAACATGTAGTGTGGAAGTTTAGATATAACCTGAAGATGCATAGAAGATGGAAAGCAATCTTTTTTTCATGAAGAATAGGTCATGCCAGTTAGCTTAGACAAGTTGTGCAAAATGACAGGATTAGCGCACAAAGGGAACGCGGCAGATCTGATTTTACAGAAACATTATTTATGGGTTAGTGGGTGGACAAAAGTTTTCTCAACAGATTTTTACAGATCTAATCATACACAGAAAGTTCAAATTGTTTCCTTTAGCCTCTACTTAGTGCTACTTTATAGATAGTGTTTTGCTTTAATTTAATTTATCTAGACTTTAATGAGACTTTTGGTACCTTACTGCCTGGAAAATTATTACTGACACTGGAAATATGGTGCCTGGTTACGAATATTGCAATAAAGATATGAAGTTGCCAGACATATTGTAAACAGAGCATAATTACAGTATTTGCAGTTGAACATCAAAATGGGAAGAGATGCCAAGTGGCATTTCTCAGAAGTTAATATTGGGACTGATAGCATCTAATGTCTTCCCTAATAATTTGGAAAATGAAGTAAATTGTACATTGACTGAATACACAGTAGACACAAGAGGAAGATGAACTACAACACAGCAGGTGGGTAAGTTCAAAAAACCCACAAAGATCTGGAGATCTAAGAGGAAGAGAGAGAAGGGTGCATTGAAGAGGGGAAGCTAGCTAATGTAGACAAACGTAGAATAATACACTCAGAGAAAATTAACACCCATCTCAAGTAACCAAATGGGAAAATGCCAATTTTCATTAAAAAAAAAAAAACACCAAGAGATTTCACAGTTTATTCACACTGAAAATTCACATTGGGGTATATGCATCAGGTTTGACAACTTGTTTGCTACATTTCAGCCTGATGTGGCTTTAAAAAGAAGAATAACAGATTCCCTTAAAAACCTGCCTTTTAAAATAAATTTTTACTTATTTTAAATGTATACTGAATGCTCATAAATGACCCAATTTACAGTCCTGTTAGCGGAAATAACACAGTAGCAATGTAACATAAGTAAGAGACACAGAAGCAGCATACGAGCTCCAAGGTGGAGGTCAGGAAGCCAAAGCCCATCTGTCTCCGATACCGTCAAGGCATTCTAAGTGTTCACTCCGTGCAGTAGAGCAAAATCCATGAAATACTAGGCTGCCACTGATTAGTTGCCTTTAGTTTAGAAGCTCAACTATACCTTGAGGAAAGCTATTACTGTATAAAAGAAAAGTAAGATTCTGAGGGGGATTTAAAAAGAAAAAAGCCTAAACAAATATTGAAACAAGCTTGCGGTGTTAAATGACTACTGTACACACTAATGAACCTTCAATGTTATCTGTAGGATGGAAATTGTCAAAAGAATGTACCCTTGCAATAAAATTAACCTGTAATTATATACACTCACTAAGTATAGAAAACATATTTTATGACACAAAAAACCCCCTACACAGACTATGTTAGAGAACTGCTCCTGTCTGAGAGTTTAAAGAGCATACTATCTTTTCCCCATCATTATTTGGTTAACAATACCCCTAGTACAAGTACATTATTTTGTCACAGGAATGATTCATTACAAGAAAATATAAAAACTTTATCAAACTGAGTATTACTTTTCTTCCTAACACAGCAATCCAAATACAGCTGATGCATACGGAATGCCTGATGTGATAGCAATCAAAATATATTTTTTATGTATGCTTAAAAACCTGCTTACCAAGGGGAGCCATATATTCTGAATCCCCTCACCGTCACTTCAGAGTCTTGAAGATAGATGCAGTTTGTTAGAAGAGACTGTACATTTTCATAGCTCTCTGGCTTCAGCTTAGAAACAGAGGGGAAATAGTAAAAGTCCTGCTTGATTAAGTCAGCCATGAATTCCTGGTCAAAGGTCAATTCATGATTTCCTGCTATCACAATCTTGTATTCATAGGGCAGGCTACCTAAAACAGTGAAAAACAAACAAATTACTTGTTTTACGGAAAACCTGACAAAAGAAAACAGACAGACTCGCAAAATATTACCAATTCCTATAACACGTTCACATATTTGAAACAGTCGAGCATATCCTTGCTACCTGTTACTGTCAGTGGCGGTGATTTCGGGTAAATGACATGACTGCCTTTTTCAGGGCACGCTATGATTTAGCATGCTTAGCATTAATGCGTTGAAACTACTTTCAACTCATCAACCTTAAAAACCAGTCTGCTGACTTCTGCTCTACTATTTACTTCTA
Organism: Egretta garzetta; assembly: GCF_000687185.1. Taxonomy (NCBI): domain Eukaryota; kingdom Metazoa; phylum Chordata; class Aves; order Pelecaniformes; family Ardeidae; genus Egretta; species Egretta garzetta. Next base: position 6,822,890 of record NW_009258671.1, on the reverse strand, counting down.
GTTAATTGCCATTTGTGCTGCAAGTATCACTTACTGTGACAGCGGTGATAACTCTCTCACAGAAATTAGGGTTCAAAGAAGATCGGCCGCAACGCTTCGTAAAATAATGTCGGCATAAAATAATGTCGGCTCTCTTCTCCCAGAGCTGTGGTCTTTATCAGCTTGTACTGAGGAGGTCTTAGAGCGTCAGAACTTGGGTCAGTCAGAGGGATCTGCTGCCCTCTTTGCCCTGGCATTAAGATCAAGCCTTCCAGCAAGACAGGGATTGGGTTTAGCTGTCAAAACTCCACATCCCACAGAGAAGTCTCGCAGTTTGCCTCTATCCCACGGTTTTTCCTGCTCCATTTTCTCAGTGGCTTCCTTAGATCCATGGACTATAATTTAAAGTGACTCATGTTCAAGAGTATTTTACAACCCGTATTTAGTGAAAAAGGGTTCTTCCTGAGGGGAGCACTGCAACAGCAACTTTCCACCTGACTCCACATTTGGTTATCAGCTGGATTCTGCCCTTGCGAGCAGGCATCACCTGTCTCAGAAAGCTCAATACAAATCTTGTAAGCGTATCTGAGAGGAAACAAAGACAGAAACTGTGCAAAGCTGCATTCATTAGCTTTGCTTCTGCACTATTAATTTGCATCAGGACAGTCAGAACAGGAGATTGGGAGCAGAAAGAAATATTTTATTGAAAATGAGACCCACCTTGCATAGCAGCAATCTTGTCATTTTTTATTTAAAAAATGTATTGTTGGTAACAGAGAAACCTTTAGTGATGACCCCAAGCCTAATCTAGAGGTAGGATATTGAGAGAATGTAAAACACCAGGCAATATGCAGCGGCAAAAGTTGGCATGAGTAGGACTTAAGAATAAAATGCAGCAGCGGGATTCAGAGTTACCGAAACAAAAGGCAGAGAACAGTGCTAGCCCAGAGGAGATGCCACATGGCTGAACTTGTTATTTGCTAAATGAAAAGATCTGGGCAACTCCAAAGCATAAGTTTCAGACACTTGTAACACCTGTGTTAGGAAAATTGATCATACAGGTTCCAGCCTTTCCTGTGGACCCAATACACGTGCCTTTAGAATACTAATTAACAGAAACTCTTTTCAGATATTTATCATCACACGTTGAATGTTGGAGATTCAATTATTTACCTGAAAGACTACTTGAGATGTAAATGTTGTAATTTTTGCTTCTGAAATGCTTAGCATTTTGCAGATGTGTACTCCCTCTCTACAAGTTTTCTGTGTGTGTGCACACATACAAGTTAAAAATGTTACTTACATGCTACAATATGTATGGACATCTCCAGGCCTTAAAGCATTCTTGGGAAATAGGAAAATAAAGAAATCCTGTATGCTGCAACATCGTTAGCAATTCCATTTCTATTCTGTTTTGTAAATCTTTTCCAGCTCATCTGATCCATCCATCTAGCAGCCAAGAACCTGTATGAGCTGGTTATAGTTGTTGCTTCCACTAATGTATTTATGTCATGTTGCTGTCTGTGGGTGTTACTTAGGCAAATTAGCAAATTACTCTAAATGTACAGTTACATTTATTATAGTGGCGGCCAGAAGCACTGCTGTAGTTAGAGGTCTGTCAGCTTTTCAATTAACAACTGTGTTTTTGATGAGTTTGCAGCTCAGTTTTTTTCCTTTCATTCCATACCAGGCGGCAACTTGCTAAACCTATTTCCCTCTCTTTGTCTCCACAAGCCCTCTTTACCCTTTAAAACTTAATTAATACCCATCTAACATGGGTATTTTTTTGCTGCTTACACATAAATTTAACAATATTTTGTTTAAACTTTGTTCCCTAGAAGACTTATGAACACGCTTCACTTTTTACTCCAAGTGTTCTGAAAGCACAAAGTCAACATTAAATATAAATCTTTGAAACCTTGTTCTTGGCTGGGCACCGCTGTCATGAACTATATGTGTAAGACGCCAGATGAAGACCCTCAGCTATCAGACCACAATATAGATTAGACATTTCCCATCTTCCCTATTTCCAGTGTGATCCATGTTTACCAATGCTCATTCTAGTCCACATGCAGAAGTCAACACTGAATGCTGAACACCTCTGCACTAAAGGCACGGTTCTCCTACCACTGACCTCAGAGGGACCAACACCACCTTACTGCAGGAGGACCACAGACCAACATGGTGTGTCAGCTCAATCCTGAGAAAAGTTGAATGTTTCAAGTGCCTTCTATAGCATTAAGATCCACCAAACATTAGCAATATCTGATCAATATTTACTTAAAAACTACCTTAAAGCAGCAACTCTTTCCTATGTCTGACCTACAACTTCTTACCATTCTTTTTTATATGTTATTATTTGAAACATTCTGCATTTTCTTATTCCATTATGTCCTTCCAACACAAATGCATGGTTTTCCATCCCTAGGTACAGACTACTGCACAATTTGTAGCCTTGGCTCAGTCCTTCCTTGGCTCCCCAAGAGCACATAGCCTAATAGCTGTTGTATGGCTGTGTTTCCACATATGTCCATAGCTTCAGAACCACCACTTCTCCATCTCTTTACTTTTTTGTGCCACCAGCTCTTGATCAGAGATAATTCAAATGCTTCCAGGTTGAACAGCTTATTCCCACACCTGCTAGTGGGTGCTAATGACAAGCTGGGTAGAAAAGATACCAGGCACATTTCCCATCCCTTGTTAAACAAAATATGCTGAGAATGTTGAATTCCTCCTTATGCAGGTTTTCATGGTTTCTTATAACAACTGCATTTTGCTAAGAGAGATTCCCACTAAAGACAGCAGTGGCTACAATGTACCCATTGCAGTGGGTTCCTTTTGTCTTCCATTTACAAACTCCATGAAAACAAGCCTTAGTAAAGGCACTGGCTAACATTTTCATTTACTGTTTTCCTTTTTATTTTTCTTTTCAAAAATAGTCATATGCTATTCATTAAGTTCCCTGACTGCTCAGCCAGGTGGGCACCAATGGTACCACTAGAGTGACCTTGAGCATTATCAAGGGTGACTGAAAGCCCTGAGGTTACAGTGAGGGGGATGTGGCCCTGGTGGTACCTCCTCAGACCTCCCAGTGAGGGGGCTCACCACTCAGGTGGGAGTAGATGCATCCCACAGTCAACACGGTGTTGCGTGGCTGGTGCTGCAACGCAGGGCTCCAGCTTCTATGACAGCAGGACCCCTTTTGAAGAACAAGGACTGTTGCACAGGGATGGCATTCCCCTGGCAAACTGGGGCAAGAGCGCCTTTGCTAACAGGTTCACCAATACAGTGGGGCGAGTTTTACATGAGGTGTGTTGGGGAAGGGCTGTCATGCTGTGAAGAGAAGTGAAGGCATGGAGGCAGTGAGGAAACAGCTGGGGAACAACAGGATGGTGAAGGCTCTTTCATTACCCTTGTAAAAGCAGCCTCACTGGGGCTCCTCTCAGGTACCTGTATGCTCACACACACAGCACAGGGTACAACCAGGAGGAAGAAGTCCATGCACATGGACTTCTCTGAGATTCTGGAGACGTGGTGGGATAGCTCATCTGACTGGAGTGCTGCAATGGATGGACCACAGGCCTACCACCTGTCTATCACAGGTCTATCACCTTTGAAAAGTCAGGAGGATTGGAGAACTTCCCAACAGCTGGAAAAAGGCAAATGTCCCACCCACCTTCAAGAAAGGCAAGAAGGGGAATCTGGGGAACTACAGGCCACCAAGCCTTACATCAGGCCTGGGAAAATTATGAAACTGATCTCCCACAAAATAATTTTCCAAGCACATAAAGGTCTGGAGAGTGATTGGAAACAGCCATCATCGATTTAACACAGGTAAATCATACCTAACTAACGTAATTGCCTTCTATGAGGAGATGACTAGCTCTGTGGATAAGGGAGAACACTGGATGGTTTTTGCCTCGATTTTAGCCTTTGACACAATCTCCCATAACATCCTTATAGCCAAATTGGTGAGTTAAGGATGGATGATAAGGTGGGTTGAGTATCATGTGGAATACTGGGCTCAAAGGTATAAAGTCCAACTGGCAGTCAGTCACTAGAGGTATCCCTCAGTGAGTGATGCTGGGACCAATACAGCTTCCCTTCTTTAGTAACAGCTTGGATGATCTGATGGAGTGCACTTTCAGCAAGTTTGCAAGGCAACACCAAATTAGGGGTGGGGATCTGTCAATCCACTCTGAAGGGCATAGAATCATAGAATCATAGAATGTTTTGGGTTGGAAGGGACCCCTAGAGGTCATCTAGTCCAACCCCCCCGCAGGAGCATGTCTGCTATTCAGAGAAACCTCCAAAGGCTGGAAAAATGGGCTGACAGAAACTTGATAAACTTAATCAAAAGCAGACGCAAAGTCCTGCACCTGGGATGGAGTAACTTCATTCAACAGAACTCAGCAGTGTGTCTTTGTGACAAAGACAGCAACCACATCTTGGCCTGTATTAGTACCAGTGAAACCAGCTGAACAAAGGGAGCGATCTTTCTCCTGTGTCTAGCACTTCTGAGACCACAACTGGAGTGTGGCATCCAGTTCTGGGTTCCCTACTGACAAACTGAGGGAAGTCCAGCAGAGGGCCACCAAGATGGCTGGGGAATGTGGCGTACTGGCAGAGGCTGAAATCTAAGCCTGTTCAGCCTAGAAAAGATGAAGGGAAGACCTTATTGCTGTCTGCAACTACCTGATCTCGGGATAAAGAGAAGGCAGATCTAGATTCTTCAGAGGTGCATACAGATACAACAAGAGGCAACAGACACAAGTAGGAACATGGTATAAGGAAAGAATTTTACCAGGATGGTCAAAAAGTGGAATATGTGCCCAGAGAAGCTGTAGAATCTCCACCCTTGAGATACTAAAAATTCAACTGGACAAGGTTCTGAGCAGCCTGTTCTAACTAGGCCTGCTTTGCACAGGAGGCTGGACTAAACGACCTCTCAAAGTCCCCTCCATCCTGTGTGATTCTAGGTTCCTGTAAGTCTACACTGGAAAACAAAGAATTGTAAAGAGCCTGCAACGCTGAAAGAAATTAAAAACTCATTTTGTATGGTGATTCTAATGGAACAAATCTATGGTAGACAAGCAATTTAACAGGACTAGAGAGTATGTTCCATTAACTTTGGTGTAAGTTTCTTGTTCTATCCATTTAGCAGATGAGTAGGACTAAATACCCAACTGATAGCCAATTAACATTTGATGCTAGCATATGGCTTTGCTGGTGGGCAGGTAGCAAACTTGGTATTAATACAGAAGCTCAATGCATACAAAGATATTAAAGAAAATTTATGGCTGTCACAGGAATTCTGCACACATATCCAGGACAAAAATCATTCCCCAGTAAAATTAAGGCGGCAAGCCTGTAAGAAATAGATCTGCCCTTCAGGAGTGCCAATAAACACATGCAAGAACATATGCTATGGGAGTCAATGATGTATTTTCAAACCAAAAAAAAGGAAAAGTTATGAATTTGGGGGAGAGCTACATTTTTTTTCTGATCTCTTGACTAGCCAAAACAAGTGGGTTTTGCCCAAAGACCAGGGATCCCCCTGTTCTTGGCACCTGCTAAAATACCCCTATAACCTGGAGACAAACTACAACTAGAATTGGTTGGAAAAATTTTACCTAAACAGTTTTTGGTATTAAAATTATTAAAATACCACTTAGACGGAACAGGATATATTTGGAAATTCATGTAGCAATTCTGACATTGCCAAGGAAACAAAATGAAGCAAAATGTCAGTTTAAAATATTTCAGGGTGAATAAAAATTGCATTTCGAAGCAAAATTTCTCTTCTTTTTTTTCTAAAAAAAGGGGGGTTCCCTCCCATAATGTGTAACTTGCAAGAAATTAAAATTATTTTCCTCTATAATCAACTTCCAGCCACTTCATCCTATTTGGATTTGGAATCAACAGAAATGTTTACACATCAAAATTCTGTCAGAAATACACTGGCTCCAATTCAGTCCTGGGCTTCAGGGCTTTCTCTTTCAGACCACATCCAACTTTTGCCTTCTGCCAAATTGGAATGGGGCTCCAAGCCACCGACCACCCTTTCAGCCTCTATCCTAACATGGCGTGAGAGATTTTTCCCTTCCTTTTTCTTCTTCTCTGCTACGTGGTTCTTCATCTTTCTGTCTCATTTTTCCCTCTTCTTTCCCTTTTGTAATGTCCCCCTGGATGCAGAAAAATGCTGCAGACACATTATCTTGCACTTAATTTAGCAGTTTTAGCAAAGGGTATTTTTTCTTACAGAAACAAAACTTGTAATAGTATTATGCTTTAGACTTCTGTTTGCTTGTCTCTCAATATCCCTCTGAAAATGCCCAACAGATTCAAAAGTCATTTACTATTTTCAGCAGAGTAAAGGCCTCAAAGATAATTATGTTCCTTTGAGTTTCCTGAAAGTAAGTGTCGAAGAAGATTAATGCCCAATCTGAAGAAGAGGCTTCAAAGGAATGACACACCTTAGGTGTCTTATGGGACACCTAAGAACCCATAGAAGGTTTATGAGACAAAATCCAAGAAGTCAGGCAGCAGTGGTTCTGCTCCCAGAACAACTCATCACACAAAAAAAATCTGCCCTGAAACTCCTAAATCAATGTAATTTATTATTCTTTGAGATTATTTTCTATCAAAAAGCCTGGGATATCATATTTGGCATACAGAATCATAGAATCGTTTAGGTTGGAAAGGATGTTTAAGAACATCAATTCCAACTGTTAACGTAACACTAACAAGACGAACACTAAAACCATGTCCCTAAGCACCTTGTCAACCCACCTTTTAAATACCTCCAGGTATGGGGGGGACTCAACCACTTCAACCCTTTCGGTGAAGAAATATTTCCTAATATCCCATCTAAACCTAACAAGACGAACACTAAAACCATGTCCCTAAGCACCTTGTCAACCCACCTTTTAAATACCTCCAGGTATGGGGGGGACTCAACCACTTCAACCCTTTCGGTGAAGAAATATTTCCTAATATCCCATCTAAACATCCCCTGGCACAATTTGAGGCCATTTCCTCTCGTCCTATGGCTTGTTACTTGGGAGAAGAGACCAATCCTGACCTCGCTACAACCGCCTTTCAGGCAGTTGTAGAGGGCGATAAGGTCTCCCCTCAGCCTCCTCTTCTCCAGACTAAACAACCCCAGTTCC
>NW_009258671.1:6784904-6815419 GCF_000687185.1 Egretta garzetta | reverse complement strand
ACTGGATTTAACTCCATTCACCACAACTCCTTGGGCCTGGCCATCCAGCCAGTTTTTTACCCAGCAAAGAGTACACCCGGCCAAGCCACGAGCAGCCAGTTTCTCCAGGAGAGTGCTGTGGGGAATGGTGTCAAAGGCTTTACTAAAATCCAGGTAGACAACATCCACAGCCTTTCCCTCATCCACTAAGCTGGTCACCTTGTCATAGAAGGAGATCAGGTTGGTAAAGCAGGTCCTGCCTTTCATAAACCCATGCTGACTGGGCCTGATCACCTGGCTGTCCTGTACCTGCTGTGTAATGGCACTCAAAATTATCTGCTCCCTACCCTTCCCCGTCACCGAGGTCAGACTGACAGGCCTGTAGTTCCCCAGATCCTCATTCCGGCCCTTCTTATAGATGGGCATCACACTTGCTAACCTCCAGTCAACTGGGACCTCCCCAGTTAGCCAGGACTGCTGAAAAATGATGGGAAGTGGCTTGGTGAGCACTTCCACCAGCTCCCTCAGTACCCTTTCATGGATCCCATCCAGCCCCATAGACGTGTGTGTGTCTAAGTGGTGTAGCAGGTCGTTAACCATGGTTAACCATTGGATGGTGGGGGCTTCATTCTGCTCCACGTCCCTGTCTTCCAGCTCAGGGGGCTGGCTACCCAGAGAACTACTAGTCTTACTATTAAAGACTGAGGCACAGAAGGCATTAAGTACCTCAGCCTTTTCCTCATCCTTCCTCACTATGTTTCCCCCCACATCCAACAAAGAATGGAGATTCTCCTTAGAGCTCCTTTTGTTGCTAATGTAGTTATAGAAATATTTTTTATTGCCTTTTACACCAGTAGCCAGATTAAGTTCTAGTTGGGCTTTCGCCCTTCTGATCTTCTCCCTGTATAACCTCACAACATCCTTGTAGGCCTCCTGAGTTGCCTGTCCCTTCTTCCAAAGGTCATAAACTCTCCTTTTTTTCCCTGACTTCCAGCCAAAGCTCTCCGTTCAGCCAGGCTGGTCTTCTTCCCCACTAGCTCATCTTTTGCCACATGGGGACAGCGTGCTCCTGCAACTTTAGGACTTCCTTCTTGAAGAATGTCCAGCCTTTATGGATTCCTTTGCCCTTCAGGACTGCCTCCCAAGGGACTCTGTCAACCAGGCCAAAGTCTGCCCTCCAGAAGTCCAAGGTAGTAGTTCTGCTGACTCCCCTCCTTACCTCTCCAAGAATTGAAAAATCTATCATTTTGTGATCACTTACGCCCAAGATGGCCTCCAACTGTCACATCACCCGCAAGTCCTTCTCCATTCACAAACAACAGGTCCAGCGGGCACCTTCCCTAGTTGGCTCACTCACCAGCTGTGTCAGGAAGCTGTCTTCCACACACTCCAGGAGCCTCCTTGACTGTTTCCTCTCTGCTGTATTGCATTTCCAGCAGACATGTAATAAGTTACAGTCCCCCGTGAGAACAAGGGCTAGCAATTGTGAGAATTCTCCCAGCTGCTTATAGAATTTTTCATCTGCCTCTTCACCCTGGTTGGGTGGTCTATAACTGACTTCTACCATGATATCTGCCTTGTTGGCCTTCCCCCTGATTCTTACCCATACACACTCAACCCTATCGTCACCATCATTAAGCTCTAGACAATAAAAACACTCCCTAACACACAGGGCTACCCCACCACCTCTCCATCTTTGCCCATTTCTTCTGAAGAGTTATAGCCATCCATTGCAGCACTCCATTTGTGCCAATCATCCCTCCATGTTTCCGTGATAGCCAGATGGTATTATTGTCTTACTAACTTCTTAACTACATACATGGAGTTTTTGTCAGTTACGACGAGCCCTCCTCAGAAAGTTTCTTAGCCTTTGTTTGCTTAGTTTAAGAACCTGATAGTAGTTCTGGTAATATAACACAAATAAGAATATTGTATATATTGTTTAGCTAGTAACATCTTCGTTTATTTCTTTCATTACTGTAGATTACTAATTAAGACAATCAACTGAACATCTAATTTTTTGCATGTTTATGCACCAATTACAAAATTATTACAGCAATTCTTAACTTCTAAACTACAGTATGTCCTTTTTATGGTGAACATAATTTTTACAAAATAACTTGAATTGCCGGGGAACCATTACTTGAACTACAAACTGCATAATGCAAAGCACTGAACAATGTGCCTTTGTTTGCTATTTCTCTGCATCTGAGTTTGTTCAAAGTAGAATTCTGTGTCCTTAAAGGTTCATCCCGTTCTATCAGCAAGTCGTCTTCTCTATAAATTAGATCAACACTGCAAATAATTCAAAAGCAAATGCATGATGTTTATACTCCAGGCTCTTCTTGTACCAAGGGGTTAGGCATCTTTATCAACCAGTGACCTCCTTTGCAGCTTTCAATTGTTATCAACTTGCAACTTCCCCAAGATAAATGCAAACTTGTACAAGCAGATGTGCTTTGCTTCACTCCTGGTATTGTACTGAGCAGAATTTTTAGTATTCATTAAAAGCAGTGACAATCATATAAGTGCCCACTTAATGCTTTTCCCCTCTCATTTCAACCTTTTAGAACACAGTATTGAGTGATATAGTAAAAAGACTGCATAACCGTCTCAGATTGCTTTTTAGTATCTCTTTGACAGTTCTGTGTTTAAACACTGGGGCTGATGTCTGGGAAATTCACATTAACATACTTTTTGTATGGTGTGTAATCTGGAATAACATTGTAAATGAACACTCCCTCCTAAGTCATGTGTAACCTGCTAGCTCTAGACATTCTTGCATTGTAAAAGCCAGTAATTATATCAAACACTAAAACAGCAAACACATACAATACTGCTTGCATTTGCAAAACAGGATTTCTTAAAATAAATAGATAAAGGCAAATCAAACTAAAAAATATCTGGTAATAGTCCAACTTGGGCTTTTTGATAGACTGTGTTTTATACACACCCACACACATGTATAATAATTGGCCAAAGGAAAAGTGGGTTCCTTTTACCCTCGTTTATTTAATTACCCTCTAATTCTACAGAACCAACGCAATGCATGCTGCAAACTAGGCCATTCGAGTAGCTGTAGTGAGTCAAGCCAAAAGATTATGTAGCTCTGTACCTTCTGTCCACTAGTGGTCAGTAATGGACACCTAGAAAATTGTACGATTGCAAGATTTGTCTACATTGAACCTTCCCTTGATATGTCCCCTTAGATTATGGCAACCAGTGGTTTGAGAATGCCCAATTACATAAGCCACAGAGTCCACTTTCATAAATACTTTTTCTTTTTTACTTCCTGGAGTAGTTATAGTCTTAAATAATATATCTTTCTGAGGACAGAAATTCCTACAACAGCTTTTCTGCCCTTTGGAATATTCTAGTTTTGGTTTACAACATGTATCTGGGGACAATGAAAGCAAAGGAGATAGAGAACTGTGTTAAAAAGTAACAATTAAAAAATACTTTAGGCTTCCTACATGGATCTCTCTGCACAATGATACAGATTCCTATTCAGATCTTCAGCTCCCACAAAGGTGCTTTCAATATCTCCCAGTTGTCACCTTCTGGAAGGGAAGACTACAAAGAGCTGTATGTCATGTCACTGTATGAGGTGCACAGCACTAATAACAATGTTTAATGTTTGTGTATAGCGTTTTGCAATAGGTGTTCAAAGTGCTGTACTGAGAATAATTAATCCTCCAACACATTCATGTGGTAGGTGGATCAAGCATCATTTTCACAATTTTACAAGGGAAGACAATAAAGAGGCTGTCAAATTTGAAGAGGACTAACTAGAATTTGGTTGCCTGTCTTCCTCAGGCTCTTTCAAATATCTCCGCCAGAGGCAATGACAGTTCACAGAATCATATTCCAGATCTTTCAGTTCCCTGGTTGCTCTCTGCACTTCTGGGCCACACTCTCTTCCTAAAGCTACACTTGTCTGCTAGTCTGGAATAAGACTGGGTATTTTTACTCACTTGCTCATTTGGGGGGTCAGGGATCCAAATATTTATGAAAATCACAGGACATTTTTAGGTGAGTCATCCCAGAGACTCAGAATCTTAAAGTTTGGCTACTTCCTACTCCATCACTGGAAAGAAGCAACCTCCATATTAGTACAAAGTGCAAGAAATGCCCCAAAAATATACGTGTTTGGAAGCAGGAGATGAAGAAAAATCCTTTTATATCACCTACGGCTCCCATAGCTTCTACAGCTTCTCACCTCTACCATGGGAGGAATACCTGGAAAACAGTTTTCTGGATCATCTTTCCAATACAGGGATGTACCTTAACTGTTCCCTGAGACTCCTGCAGTCAGTTTAATGTTCAGAAATCTTCAGGACATATTAACTCCCCAGAATGGCAGAAATACTGGAAGACTGTGTTGCAGTGCACTTTTCTGTGCTGTACTGTCTGAGCCTTAGATGTACAAACGGATCTGAGCCATCACACATTTAAGAAATGCAATAAAAATCAACACTTTTTTTAGTATGCCCAGTCTTTTAAAAATGACATCTGTTCTAAATCCCTACACAGCTCAATGTTTTTCACTGCATTTCCAAAGCCATTCTTTTGTAAATAGATAATTAGTGCTTAAATACTTCTTTCAAGGGGTTTCTACATTAACATAAAAATAGTGTAATTACCGATGGTCAAAATGGCATGACTACAATTTATAAATTCTAATTTCTTTTGCTGCTCTGAAGCTGGTTTTCTTTCTTTTTCAACACAATTTTAATCTGTTTTAAATGTGAGTATTACTGAACCTAAAAATACAAAATACCTGTTAAGAGAGGAAAAAAATAACTACCATCATTTTGCAAGATTGAACAGTAAAGCAAAAGTAAAGCTAAGCCTAGTGTTTCAGGCTTTTCTGAAGATCTTTTATTTTTTATCAAGAACTTAAAACTAGGGATGATGTTTATTGACCAAGTAATTCTAATAGTGCTAGTTACTATAGCTGGGAAAGCATCTTCTCTCTAAAATACTTTTTAGACTGAAATAAAAATGTTATCCTTTGAGCTGAATCTGCCCCTGTCAATTCTTCAAGTGCATGTCAAACAATTTAATCTATTTTTGTGTGTGTGTGTGTATGATATGCAAGTAAGATTAACATTTTCAGGAAAATACTCTGAAGAGCTAATTATTGTTTTTCACTACAATGCAAAGCCACCTTCTATTTTTTTATTTCAAATTTAGCTTGAACTTGAATTTAAAATAGGAACACTGTCTTTGACATTGGAAAATCTCAGGCAAACACACTGAAACAATGGATATTATAAAATGTGTTAGTTTAAGTAATCTTTCCAATCCATGCACAGAAGATAATTCTCAGAGACAATATGGAAGTATGTGTTGCAGCTTATATCACAGATCAGTTATTTAGTTAAATTTCCAGGAAAGTAACCCACAAGCTCAAAGTGACAGTGGGTCCTGGAGCATACACAATTTGGAAATGATATTACAGACTTGAGCAAGGGGAATTACAAGAGCAACTGAGCCAAGCAGGCAATTTCCAGTGCCAACAATATGGGATATAAAAAATAGAGATGGGTTTGGAGTCATTATTTGATGAGTGCACTAAAGCAGGACATGTGTCTTTGTATTTGTCCTACAACACATTTGATTTATATGCAGGTAGGGAATAAATAACAAAAACAAAAATAATGAAAAAGCTGAGGACAAGAATAGCTACAGTGCACAGTGAGCTTGATATATCTTATGATATAATCTGCCTTATCTAGCCTTGATTACATAGAATCATAGAATGGTTTGGGTTGGAAGGGACCTTTAAAGATCATCTAGTCCAACTCCCCTGCCATGGGCAGGGACGTTTTTCACTACATCAGGTTGCTCAAAGCCCCATTCAACCTGAATTTAAACATTTTCAATGATGGGACATCCACAACCTCTCTGGGCAACCTGCTCCATGTCTCAGCACACTCATTGCAAAAAATTATTTCCTTATATCCAATCTAAATCTGCCTTCTTTCAGTTTAAAATTGCCACCCCTTGTCCTATCACAACAGGCCCTGGTAAAAAGTCTTTTTTCATCTTTCTTAGAAGCCCCCTTTATATACTGAAAAGCCACAACAAAGGTCTCCCCAGAGCCTTCTCTTCTCCAGGCTGAACAATCCCAATTCTCTCCACCAGTCTTCACAGGAGAGATGTTCCATCCCTCTGATCGTTTTCATGGTCCTCCTCTGGACCCACTCTAACAGGTATTTTGAAACAATTCCCCTGAATTATTTTTGGCTGTTTAAACTGAAGTCATTAAAATCTCCTGGACACACTGGAAAATTAGCGCATGTTCAAAGCTTTCATACCATGCATCCTTACGTTGTCGTTAGAAACTCTCACTGGCCTCACGGCCTTCCATTTGCCCCTACCATACTACACATTTTGTACTTCATTTTTTCTGATGCTCCAAAATTGGATTTTCAAATTTGGAAGAAAAATACAGTCAGAGAAGAAACTAGGCAAAAACAAGGAGAAGATGAAATATAAAAACAGGAGAAAGGTCAATTTGGGAAAAGAAGGGAGGGAAACGACCAGGTTGGCACTATTGGCAAGCTTTGTAAACTGACTATTCATCTCCTTTTCCCTTCTTTTTCTACCCTGAATAAGGACAGCAAAATAGATATTTGACTTGCAAAAGTACATCATGATACTGCATGACTGGGCAATAAGAGGACAGATGAAACTGAATATAAATTTATGCAGAATAATTCAAGTGCTGGAAAAAATATACCAACTATAGATACACACTGATGGGTTCTGAACTAGATATTACCATTCAGGAAAGAGTTCATAGAGTTATAATAGGCAATTTTATGAAAATGCCATCTCATTGTTCAGTCACAGTCAAAAATAAAAACAGAATAATCCACAACACTAGAAAGGAAAAGAGAACAAACTAGGAAATTTCATTATGCCAGGGGATAAATCTGCAGTGTCCTCGGATCATGTGCAGTTGTGCTCTCACCATTTTTAAAAGGATACAGAACAAAGAGTTGCACAGAGTGACATAGAAGATCAAAGGCATTTAAGGACTACTAAACAGTCTTCAGCCTGAAAAATATCTTAAGGGCAGATATGGGAAGAGCCTATAAATTCTTAAGCAGAATGAAGAATGAAATTGTTCACTTGTGTCTTCCAGTATTAGGAAATACCAAATGAATCTAATAGGTGACAGGTTCCAAGTAAGCAAAGTTCTTCATACAATCCATATCACATTGTAGAACTGATGCAAGATAGGGTCAGCACTCAAAAGTTGCATAGATCCAAAAGGCAATTTAAAAACTCATGGAAGAAAAATATGTATATTAAATACAAAGTAATGCTGTGGCTCAAGAATTCCTTGGACTGCCTACCAGAGAAGGCTGGGAAAATATACACATCCAGGTATCAACAGCATTTAAGCTTCTCCATAGAGTTAGGCATAAACCTAGCCTTAGTGAAATCTCAAATCCCTTCCTGAGAAGAGGGGAGGGGCTTTGAGAAAAAGAAAAGTGAAAGAAAACAACTAAATGCCAAAAGGAATGAAGTGACATGAAATTAAATGAAACAAAGTGGAGGGCTTTAGGGGTCAGAGGATAAAAACTATAAAACTAGGTGACTAGGGGAGAGACAAAGCAGAGCACCTGGCTGCTAGCCACAGTCAAAACCAATACTGGCCTAGAGAGACATATTATCTGAGCTGGTACAGGCCTTCCAGTGTACCCACATACAGTTAGCCTAAAAAAGAGAGAACATATTTTGGGGTATGACTCAGCAAGCCAATGTGCCTCTATTAGCACAACACTTGAGCATGTGCTCAATATAACCATAAGGTCCATGGAAGTTAATGAAGTTAATGTAAAATATACTTCACATCAGACAGGCACAGAAATTTTATGTAGCACAGAAAGATAAAATCTGAACTTGCTGCAGGGCCTCTTGAAAAGATGCAATAGGCCAATAGACCAGCGTGGCACAGACCCAAGAGGGTATGACAGAACAGAAAGCTAAAAAGTAGGAATCAATGCTACACATAAAGATATGATGCAAAAGCAGGAGTAGGATATGTATCTAGTGCCTAAGAGGAAGCCGAGATCAAGAGAAGGTGTACCAAACAAATATTCTAGTGTTTATTCCAAGGCATAAACAAAGTTATAGTCTAGTAATGGCAGAAGACATAAATTTGACACAGAACAAAATAATTAAGTGGGAAGGTGAGCTCTGTGCTATGGGATGAAGGAACGGACAGGGAAATCTGGTGGCAGCAGGTAAGAATGACAGTGGAGGCAAAAGTCCATGCCAGAGTCTCAATTGCTTTCTCAAGAAACTAGTAAAATATTAAGACAAGGAAGAAGGAGAAGGTTGGGTAGGCTGTGGGAGTCACAAAATCATGGCAGGTACTGGAAGCAGCTATCTAGAAAAATCAAAAACTGCTGGAGACTAGTGCCTGTTATGACAAAATGGACAACCAGCAAAAACTTTTGGAATTTCTTCTTCTCAAAGAGAACACTTTTAGTCATTCTACCATTTACTATAGATTTTTCAAACACTCAAGGTATTCAAGAGTTGATAAACTGTTCATCTAAAACAAAAAAAAAACCTTTCAAAAAAAGCTAAAGTTTCAATTTTGAAATCTCTTTGACTGCAATTTAAAAAAAATAAAAGTTTACAATTTTGAACTGGAACAAAACTTTAAATGCTAGCTGAATGAAACGTATGTAGTGACTCCAAATTATTTTTCTATTGGATTTTCTAGAATTAGTTAAAAAATTACATCAAATTTTTGCATTTTTTCAAATTGCCAAGAAACTAAAAAAAAAACTTGAACTTGCTAAATCTGCGTATCTCAAAGACGCTCTTGAAAAAATATAACTCAAACCACAAAGATCACCTTTTCCCAAACTGCACACTACCATGAAATTGGAAGCATGCCTGAAAAGTCAGAAAATTAAGCCTTCTTTTGGAATAAAAATGATGAAAAGACCATCACAGAAATGCCTTGGGAAATCTCCCGACCATACCGAGAGGATTTCAGCTTAAGGACTTCTTCAGAACACTGTACAGCTGTGACCAGCAGGGAGGCAGATGGAGAACCAGGGAGACAAAAACTGTGCAGCAAGTAATGTGTGTAGCCCCCATCCTTGCTCACTAGCGATATCCCAAAGCACTTTTCTTCCCACACTAGCAGATAAATAAAATGAGTATTATTTAGAAGGGATAACCATATGGTTTGTATAATCTTTATATGCTATTTTCAGTACATTATTATAATACATGGTAGAGACCTACAAAATAGGATTAAAATTTGTTTTATGTTTTACAACCAACCTGTTCCATTTGGGTACAGAGACAGAGGTGAGGGCACTGTAACAGGGTATGTTACTTCCACATGCTGTCCCTACCTTAATACTCACAACAATGTAATTGTTTCGTGCGGTACATATTATTGGGTTCCCAAGCTCAAATAAATATTTATCAGTCTTGCTGATAATTATTTGCTAGTAAATATTTGTTTAAATTGTGAAGTCCTGACTTTTTTTTAATATTCCATTTCAGCCTACATGCATCTGTCTGCTTTGTGCCTTCCCAGTGCGGAATGCTGTAATATGTAGCAAAAAAGACAGGAAAAATGCAGAAATACCAGCTACGGGAGAGAAAATCAACCTAAAAACTGAAATCCATTACCCTTAAACTGTGTCCTTTCGCTTTCCAACTCCTTCGTTTCCTCGCACCCTTTCTGTGATAATGAAGTTATCAGAATCCAGAATCCATTTTTAGTCTAAATTAAGGTATCCTCACTGCTGCAGGAACAATACCGATCAGGGTTTTTGTCTGGATATAGTGTATGCTTTCCAATTTTCACTGTCTTTTTTTTTTAGCATATACAAAACATTGCAGAAGCACATGTAAATCACCACTCTCTTGCCCAGTGGAACAGAATTTCAGTTACCAATGCCAACAGTTGCCTACAGAAGGCATCTACATCTGGTCTGCTACATCCAAGACAGCAACCACAGGCACACGTTTTGCTTTGTTTGGAATTCATCACTGTGGTGCAGCTGAGCCTCAGATAAAAAAAACTATGAGCCTCCGGGGTTAAACAGACAAATGTTTTCAGTCACAACAACTTTTTTTGCGGGGAAGCAAAGCCATAACAATGTATGTAAGAGGTTTTATGTAAATCATTAAAGGCCTACTGACTTAAATTGTTACTAACACCGAGAAGTTGCTTAATGTACACTTGAGAGTGTGAAGGCAGAACAGATGAATAGTCTCACAAATCTTATTTGCTCAGTTGGAAAAATGCAAAAATATTTGTAAAAAAAAAGAAAAAAGAAAAAATCTGATTCCTGCTCATTGCCATTCAAATTTATAAGTCAAATTAATATTCATCATTTCTGAGTGCATGGTGGTTTTTACTGGGAGGCAGAAAGGGCAGATACAATCAGTAAACAAATTTACTTTCAAATCCACACAGAATTCAATACCTACCTAGCCACTCGTTGAATTTTTTTACTTCACTAGGAAGTCCCAGCTCAGTAAAATCACCAGCATGTATTAACACATCTCCATATGGCATTTGGATGGGATCAGTTCTTGAGTGAGTATCAGAAATACAGACAAATCGTGTATATCCTGGAGGTTTGGGAGCATCATGGGGCACCGGATCAACCCTGCAGGAAATGCATCACAACAAGGTTATAAAGTACTTACGTACTTCTTAGTGTCTGTTTTGCAATGCTATTTTTTACCTTTACAGAAGATTACACAGACTTCCAGATCTGTCTGATGGAAGGGATTTATTAAAACAAACCTAACACTAATGGGAGGTGTAAAAATTCTTGATGTTCACATCACAACATTTTCAGTATTTGTTGGGTAGATGGATTAATTTAAAGAGATTAAGGAAAAGAGATTGAACTATGGCAGTAACTCTGAAACAAATACTTACAAATAAATCAAAGGCATTGCCAGTTTCAAAGGAACAGTACTATCCCATTTCATTGTTTAAATATGATTACATGGTACACAGGGAAAAGATTTATTTTAGATACATAAATACATTTAAATGCATTTTTTCTAATTATAACTTTTTTCTGCAAGTTATATAATTCCAGCAAATTTAATTAACACATTTTGGAGATATGTTTCAGTGTGTTAATGCAAAGCAAGATAAGAACTCTCCTGACAACTGCTGTAAATGTATGTTCAAGCCTGACTATTGTTGGGACAAATGTGGCAACTTTCTGGGCTTAATTATACTAAACCAAATCAGATGCTGTGAGGGGTGAGGCTGCATTGTTCAGAGCCCAATCTCAATATTCAAAACTGAGGAAACTAAAAGATCTGACCCAGTTTGATGAGACTTACTTATGATTTAGAAGAGGAAAGCAGAGACCACCTCTCTCTTCTATATGAGGAATACTGATTTTTCAACTCGGTCTTTTTACCCTCAATCCATATTTTGTTAGAATATATAGAAGCAAATGTATCTATATGCAGCTATACCATATCTGCTATTCCAACTAGGGAATTCTGGTGGAGTAAAAACAAAAAGCTACAGATGCAAGAGTTATATTTATGTCACTAGAAACCAGGAAGATATACACAATTGTTACAAATTATTTTAGTTTTACAACATTTATTTTGAAAGGGCAAATAAAATTAGTTTCGTTCACTGTTGCAGTATGTAATACATATTCCTATCCCTTGCAGGTTGTGCTTCAATTCAGGATCTTACTTCTATACAAATAAACTCAGAAAAATAGTTAAGAGATCTTTGCTATTGATAATACTACCCGTTTACTGCCTAGCTTGTCAGAAGTCATTTTATTGCTTGAAAGACATACAATAATAATCTTTAATCATGCAATCTCTAAGTCAAAGAAGAATTCTATGGAATTTATAGGTGGATAAACTGATGTGGTGTTGACAACTCCACAAGACTAGTGAGAGAGCGAGGAATAAATCTAAAACATTCAAATCTTGTTAAATATAGAAAAAGTTCTTATCGTTTTCTACAATATAACTAGAAAACCAGAGTATGAACAAATGAGTTTGTACCCATCCTTTCTATACCTTTTAGGAAGAAGAAATGTTGGGGTTTTTACAGCAGTACTGGAGAAACAAACAGCCTTTCAGTATAAGTACCTTGTAGGCATCTTTCTGAAGTTCCAGCTTTTGACCAGAAAGTAACCAAACATGAGGCAAGGAGTAAAACCAGCTGTGATCAAATCATACCTAATGAATACTCAGCAGTATGTACACACTAGCGGGATATGAAAGCGAGCACATACTGGAAATTGTAAAACTTGTCTGGCAAAGAGTAGAACGTTTGGACCCAGAGAGAGAGCAGCTGCAAACACTGCGTCTAGGGCTGAGGGAGTGCATATGTTGCGAGAGGACCACAGGCACATGTAGAAGGGCAGATGAAAAAAAAGAGAGTGAGCTGCAGGGGGAGTGAGGCATAGGAGGTCACAGCCTCAAACAGTGCAGCTTCATGACTGCCATCGCACATTAAAAATGCCTCTGTTTTGGAGAGAAGAGAGCTGCCATAGAGCGAGCTCCATGGGTGGTGGGTGGAGGCAGCATGGGTGCAAAGGAATACGGATGGTGAATGGTGGGGTTTTTAGACTAGTGAGTCTTGTCATAAGGTGCGCGCTGTATGAAGGGTAATGCATTCAGTTCATGGAGTTCCCCCTCAAAATGGATAAAAATGAGGCAGAGCTGACCCTGGCTATCATTGTAGCCATTTAAGCTAAAAAGATTAAACATCAGTCCAGTAACAAATTTCTGATTATTGCTCTCCCTGCCCAGCACTTCCCAAAGTGAGTTACAGGTCATATTAGTAAGCCAGGTTTAAATTGTGCATACTACCCTGGCACAACATAAGGATATGGACTGGTCTAAAACACCATTTTTTGACTTTTCATGGTAAAGTATCCTTTAAAGCAGGTGCTGCTTCTCCTTCAGAAATCTTTCATAACTCAGCATAGCAGTAAGTTGGGTGTTGGGGAGTAGCATGCATTTCACATGTTGCTCCTCTGAAGCTGAATGGAAAAAACCAACAGACTTACCATGACAACCCATGCCACACATAATACACATGCTTTTTCTTATAGTTTGCATGGGGATGGGGAAGATGTGTACAGTATTTTCCTGGTTGCTGAGGTATGTATAGCTTTTAAATCCTGTGCCAGGGAATTTTCATGGGAAAAAGGCATCAATACAAAAAACACAAATAAATGAGATGCAGATTTTCATGGTGAAGTGATACGCACACACTGAGGCCGGATGTAGGTAAAAACATATGTCAAGTTTCACAAAAGCATCTAAGTTGTATTACTGGAAATAATTTCTGAAGGCTCAATCCCCATATTCTTGTGTAACGTGTTCCCACAGCAGCTGTCACACCAACACCCAATGCACTGCTTGCAGCATGAGCAGAGGCATAAAGATCTCCTGATTATTTTCGTGCGAATGCTTTTGTTTTTCTTGAAACCAGTATGAAAACTTGCAGAGAAATTGAAAAGCAAAGTTAAAAAATCTCAGAGCAAAACCCTGCCAGAGGCTAGTTTATACACTAGATTTCAGTGGTTTCACAAAGGAGCAAGACAGGAACTTCCCAGAAGCTACTGATGGAATTGAAAACACTGTCAGCATTTACCACCCCTCTTGTCAGTGGCAACTCAGTCATCTCACAAGCACAGGGATACCCGACTAAGATGGGGCTAGAAAAGGGCTGTCAGCATGTCATGGGTGCTAAAAAGTGAAACAAGAAATATAAAACTGTACGGAGGACCAAGGAAGAGCTGCAAGATCAAATTCAGAAGAAAAGGAGCACAAAAAACCCCCCTGTGGTTAAAGTAGTTTACTATGAGTTCAAATGTTAGCAGGTCTACGTGAAACCTCTTTATGATTGCCTGCAACATCACTCATTTAGGTATTTTGAACTACACACAAAGACAAGGCAGAGCCCTCACCTCCCTGAAGTTAATGACAAAACCTGCATGGACCAAAGCAGGGCTAAGATTTCACCCATAACAATCATGTGCTTTTGTTACACATTTTACATCTACTTTTCCCTTCTTTGTTACTATTCTATTCATTGGTAGGAAGTAAAAGCAATCCTGCTGGTATTCAGAAACATTATTTACAATTTCTGTACCAAGAGAAAGAGTAGGTCAGACTGCGGTAAATGTTTCAACTGATTTAGCCTGTTTTTCTATTTGCAGAAGCTTCTTCAATAGTATTAATCATTCATGAGAGATTGCTAAACACTTCTCAGGAACCATTTTCTAAGGATAGTGTATTTTCAACTACTTGCTTAGGTGCTGAACTTCTATCATGCAGTTGATTGTCTAAGCCTTCCAGTAATATGATTTGTTACTGGTTAGAAGTTTAAACAGCGTATTGTTGAGTGCCGAGTGGATACTAATAAATAACTTATTTTCAGCCCAGGGAAAAACATTCAGCTTTTAAGACTACTGAACAAATTCATGAGTACCCAGGAACTGTCTGAATATTCACAAATGGCTAAGCCTCGACAAATAAAGCAACCTGCATTTGGCATTTTCATTTGTAAAAGTATTTCTGAACCCACATTTGTTTGTTTGTACTTTTGCTACCATTTGCCAGCTCTATAAACAAAAGATGTTTCCCAGTGCTAACACTCAACTCATTTTACTGTTTGCATTTCAATAATACCTAAAAACCCCCAACACAGACCATAAGCTAAGACATTGCCCCCAAAACCCGAGTGTTTGCTCACCACCCTGATATATCTGTTAGTCTTCAGACTTTTTTAATAAAGTATCTAATTTATGCCAAAGAATGTATGTAAGCATTCACTAAATATACACATAGTGTTCAACCAGTCATAATTGCTGGGTTTTTTAACTGCAGAAATCATGACTTGTTTGTAAATTACCAAATCATATTAAATACCAAAAACGTGAATGAGGTGATTATTTATTCAGTCTTCCTAAAGGAACAAAAGTTTCCTTTAAAAAAATGAAAACCAGCCTTCCGATCTAAAGATAAGGCTGCTTCCCTCTTTAATAAACACAATAAAATGGTGCAGACATTTTTATTCCCTATAAAAATATTTTACAGTAGAATTTTATACTTAATTTATTTGTAATAGCTTTACTGTTTTGCTCTTCCTTCTGGCTTTAAACTTTATGGCAGGTTTCATTCTGCAATTATAATTCTCCACTTTACATTACAAGTAAATCATTTAGAGCAGTTAATTTTACTGATGTTGTCATTATATAAGAAGTCAGAAACAAACACATTATTTTAATTACTCTTTAAGCACTTGGCATCTTCAGCACATCGGTATGAAAGTAAGTTGTCGGATGGGTGCCCACACTATTTTATTTATTGATGTGATTTTTCCCTTGTATGTAGCTGTAATATAACTAACCAAACAGTATGCGTTGTACAGATACAGGCTTGGTATTTTCAACAACTATTTACATCAATAAGCAAGTGCACAATGCAAATAAACATTATTAAGATTGCAGAAAGTATCATTCTTGTAGCATCTCTTATTTTATTACCGCTGCTTGTTGTTTATTTCTCTTTTTAATACGTAAGTATTATGTATTAAAGTTATGCTAGTGGAGTGATCTTTCTCCCATCCTTTAACAAAGTACTTATACTTTCCAAATGGACTGATTTTGTATCATTATAGTAATTACTATTAGAAAGGCAGGAAAACAGTGTTCTTTGAATTCTTTTTGACTGGTCCATCAAATACCACATCGACAAGGCAATAACAATTCAGAAGGCTGTGCTAGAGCAATAACAAAACTATAATACTTACATTTGCACATGTGGGGGCTGAAAACGTCCCTGGTTAATGTTGTAGAACGTGAAAGCCTGTGTGGGGTTGGAGCTGTACTCATCCACTTCAATTATGAGTCTACTGTGCTGATGCCTTCTAGCTGCCATAATGTGCGACTGGGCGAAAGCCATGCTTGCACTGTGTAGTTCAGCTTTTTCAGGCAATCATAGCTGCTATCTTCCTACATCGACGGAAGAAGACCATGACATCTCCTTACCTCATCACCACACTCCCCTTCGAAAAACCTAAAAGCAGATTGAAAAGATGGATAACTGTTTGACAGTTAATCTGTTTGGAATTTGCTTTATTTGAGATGAAGATGAAGGGGGGATATGGAGGGTCAAAGACACACAGCTCAAAGAACTCATCACAAACCTTTCCAACCCAGCAATTTGTTGAACAGACTTTACTTGGGGGTGGGAAGCAGGGAGTGGAAGTAAACTTGCTAAAGAACACAAGAGCAAGTTGCTCAAGTATTTCAGTCATTTAACATAAACCTAAAAGACATGGCAGCCATTCTTCAGAATGGCGCATCAAATAATAATGCTTCTCCAACACAATAATTTACTTTCTTTTTATTGCATTGCTGAATGTTTATTCCTCATCCTTCTTCAAAAAAACCCCATCAAACCTGAAACTGAATACATAGCTGTGCACAACTAAAATGTGAATTAATTTAACAAGAATCATAGAATGTTTTGGGTTGGAAGGGATCCCTAGAGGTCATCTAGTCCAACCCCCCTGCAGTGAGCAGGGACACCACTAACCAGATCAGGTTGCTCAGAGCCCCGTCCAACCCGGCCTTGAGTGTTTCCAGGGATGGGGCCTCCACCACCTCTCTGGGAAACCCGTTCCAGTGTTTCACCACCCTCATTGTAAAGAATTTCTTCCTTATATCCAGTCTAAACCTACCCTGCTTCAGTTTGAAACCATTACCCCTTGTCCTGTCACAGCTGGCCCTACTAAAAAGATTTTCCCCCTCTTTCCTATAGGCTCCCTTTAGGTACTGAAAGGCTGCAATCAGGTCTCCCCGCAGCCTCCTCTTCTCCAGGCTGAGCAACCCCAACTCTCAACCTGTCCTCATAGGGGAGGTGCTCCAGCCCTCAGATCATTTTAGTAGCCCTCTTCTGGACCCGCTCCAACAGTTCCATATCCTTCTTGTACTGAGGGCTCCAGAGCTGGAGTCAGTTTAACCAATTCTTCAGAAAGTCTGTGCCATTTATTACAGGCAATCACTGCAAGTGGTTGTTCTTTACATCCAACGGAACAGAGCAAATGGCCTTCTGTGCACTTGCTCCTGCTTTTGCAGTATCGCTGAAGGAACTCCTGACACAGATACAACAGGGCTCCCCCCTTCAAACATATTCTCTCTTCCATCAGCACTAGCCCAACATTCTGGATTCACTGGAAAAGAAAGTGATTTAAAGGCTAACACACAGTTAAATGTTATTAAATATTAAAAAAGTGAAATCCATACAGGTTTTATGTTTGGGAATAAATTTTTCCCTGAAGGTTATGCAAGTCTAGAACAGCAGCACTGAAAATGGGTTGAGGAACAGCACAGTGAAGCCAACTGGAATGCAAAAAGTATCCCCTAGAAACAGCAGAAAGTAATTTAAATGTGAATTTTACTTTTATTTCCCAGTTTTAATAAAAAATGGATTATAAGCTATAAAGGTGGGTATTTTTCCAGTAAAATTCTGCATCCTTTTTAGAAGTTGTCTGTCTTAAATATTTACTTTCATGCAAGCGAGGGCTCTTTTCTTCTAGGGAATATAAGTAATCTGCTTCAGAAGATGTATTTCATGAAAAGCCATGCTAGAATGCAGCAATTCACTTAATATGTGCAGTTGCTGGAAAGCAAGACTACAAGTATTTTATGTGACCTTGCTGATGTGCCTTGCTTCCATTCTGAAGGGACCACTGCCAAGAGTGATGGATGAGGGAGGTCTTCATAGTCACTCAAATTTTTAAAGCTATTTACAGGTATTTCGGTCCAATTCAGTTCTAGTGGCAGTCAAGCACCTAAGCATCTTTAAAAGTCTGGGCTTCAGTCCTTTGCTTAACTACTATAGATGTTACGTGCTCCAAGAAGTGGTGGTGTATTTTTGTTTTGGGAAATCTTGTCCTTAGGAAACTGTAATGAGAGATTCAGCTCAGTTTTGTTACTTGCTGAATGGCTGTAAAATGATGACAACTTGCTGTCACTAACAACCCGCAGGAAAACAGCCTGAGAATAAAAGAGCAGATTCCTTCATGCCCTCCCCTAGAACTGAGTGCTAAGGAATTGGTAGAATAACAACAAAGAAAATTTGGGGTTTTAAAGACTCTCAGATGCCACGTTCAGGCTACGGAACAAGCAGCAGCACAAAGGAATGTACCAGAACAGGGGGAGAGGAGGGAGGCATGATCCTTGTAAGAATAATCAAGTACAAATTGCTGCATTTAGGAAATAGAAATTATGATGGCAGATGTGAAGAACCCTCCCTGAGGAGCTTCCTGTATTAAATGATGCATTTGTAAAGAAGTTTGAATAGGCAAGGTCAGAGATTTTATAGGGGGCAAACTGTTCTAAGTGAACCTACTTCTGTTTGAAAGAAACTATTAGAACTGGTGACCTCTAGAAATATTCTCGGGTAAGATTAATAATTTATGATTCCACAGCTCTACATAAGGATTTCAAACTACCTGAAAAACACAGCCTTTGTTTTCTAATTCAGGGATCATGCCCACTTTACACACAACTGAACTGCAGTTACAAAGGAGTTAAGGCACTGCCTTGGGGACCTAGAATCCCCCTTTGGCCTTAGTAAGTCCTCAGGAGCTCACAGCAGCTGAGAAAACGCCTTCTGTCAGCCTCCTCTTTGGGTCCTGTCTTTTATAACTTCTCTCAAGTTATACATCAAATCTGCTGCAGAAACAGCAGATTTATGCAGGTACCCCAATATCCACTCTTAAACTCTGCTTCCTTCTTTCTGGGTAAGTGGAAAATACCACTTCCCAATACAAACTAACTCAAAAGAACAAATTTGTTTGCAAACAGAAACAAATCACAGCTAGCACACTGCTGACATACCCTTTAGCGCTGAAGAGTTCTTTTAAGCAGGGAATCAATCCTTGCACATGGGAGAGTGTGTGAATCACACTGTTAGACCCGCTTGAGTGGATGCTAGCCACAGACATTCAGCAAGAAGTTCACCATATAAACATGCAGAAAACAGGAAGGCAACATATTTCACTTGAGGTAAGAAAAAAAAAAGGGGGGGGGGGGAAAGATATGCTACAGCATTGCTAAGCCTTCTGCCAAATGACAGTCACCCAACGTCAACCCTGGACACATAAAAAGCATCCAAGACTGGAGAAGAAAGAGCCAGATACTGCAATAAAAATAAAATAACTAGCAATCATATGAAGAGCCTGTGCTAAACAAAAATCAGATATGTAACACACATAATCAGTAAGCATAATTCAATAGCAAGCTTAATTCAAGCTCATTTCAGAAACATACACAGATGTCTTTGAACCTTACCTTTCAGTCTAGGGTTTTCTTCCTGCATAAGTGGTTGGCTGACTACTAACATTCTTGGTGTTCGACAGAACAAGCTGTCTCTTTCCAGCTTGACTGATAACCAGACTGACACCCATTACTCCCCTCTTTCTGTTTCCATTTCCAATCGTCCCCCAAATCGTAACTTTTTCTTTAATATTCTGAAATTTCTTCCTTTCCCAAACCAGAATATAAAATGCAGCAGGGAAATAATTATCTGCTTCTATAGCATGCAAGTTTTAAAATTATATGCCCAGCATTACCAACACAGAGCATTAAGACTCAAATCCCCACAGCAACAACATGCTAACCATCCTCTTCCCCCAGACTTATGGAGCTGCGGGATGTCTGCCAGGGAAAAACAGAGAAATGTAAAAAGGACTGCAAGAACATGAATACTAAAATAAATATCACAAACCTGGCTGTTAGAATCACAGACTGAGAAAAAGCTATTAAATCAGCTAAGCCATCCTCTTACTGATGGCAGGAATGTTCTCCATACATTATTTTTCTGCTGCTTTCTCCAGCATGTGTTCAAATGTTCACAGAGCTCTGACCCAAAGCCCGCTATGTACAATGGACACTGCTCCACCATCTTCAGAAGGCTTTGCATCAGGCCATAAACTATGTGGACTGCAACATCTCCTCTCCTGAGGAATTACAGCACCATGCAGGTGCACGAACCCAGACACACATTTAAGTCCTCTGATAATGTCCTCAAATAAATCTTTGTATTATGATTTTTGACTTTTTCAGCCTGAAATTTCTGGTATCTTCATCTCACAGCCTTCCTGTAATAGCTGGCATAATTATTTCCCTCTTATACATGAATTTTCCAGCCTATTTATGTATCCTATTTCTCTTTTTTCCCCATTTCAAGCCAACAGTTTATTTTAATCTCACTTCTTCACCCACAGATTCTGCTTCATTCTATGTCCATCCTCTAGTTCACTCTCATGCCCACTGTCTCTCGCCATACCTCATTGCATCGTCCCCACTGTTCCCTCCATCATATACCCTTTGTCTCAAGCCTAAAAAAAACCACCAAGACTTCTTGA
Source organism: Egretta garzetta (assembly GCF_000687185.1). Lineage (NCBI taxonomy): Eukaryota > Metazoa > Chordata > Aves > Pelecaniformes > Ardeidae > Egretta > Egretta garzetta. The sequence goes on along the minus strand of NW_009258671.1, from coordinate 6,794,988 downwards.
AAATTATTCCAGCAACACAAAATATAAATCTAGACTTGAAAACAACAAGGCTCAAGCAGATGTCACTGAAGTGATAATTAGAAACTAAGATAAAATATTGATTATAAAGATGGTAACAAAAAAAGAGTTATAAATTAAGAGAAAACTGCGAAGGAATTATCTTTTGAGCAATGAACTTTGCTAGGTTACAAAAGATCTGGAGGTCAAGAAGCACAACATGGCTATAGCATACCCCAGCAAGAGTTGAAGAAAGGCAGTTGCCAGATTTTGCACTAGTAACAGTGAGATAACGTGAAGAAAGAAGAGGATGCTGGGACTCTTGGCAGTACCAGGATCAGTGGCAAAGAGGTAGCTACAGAAAACATGTTAGTTTTGTTCAGAGAGTCTGACAAGCTGGGATCTGGGGAGGCAATGAAGAAACAAAATGATGTATTAAAAAAAAAAAAAAAAAAAAAAAAAAGAGGCATTTTCATGCAGCTATCAAACATCAAAGCCATATTTTTTCAGGGGAAGCCAGTAAGACAATAGCAGTAAAATACCTTAGAGACATGTGAGAGTTTGTGATAGACCGCATAGTGACACACTTGCTTCTGTGCAAATTTGGATACTGTTAACCAGAAACCCTTCCAAGAGCTTCATCAAGGGTTCCAGTCTTCCTCTCTACTGCACTACAGTCCTCTTCATAAACCATCAGGTCATCCTTTAAACAGGGAAGTAGACCCTTTATTTAAACCTAAAAAAAGCGCTACAGAATATTCTGCAGCAATGGTCCCAATTGTCATAGTAACACTCCTATAACCACTAGTGATTGGCTTCATTATCACAAATTACTATTTTTGTTTTAAACCCCCCCCCGCCAAAAGCTTGTTATAGACTGGCCAGCAATAAGCGAACATACTGGAATCAGTGAAGCAATCACTATGAGAAATAGGCTGAAAATGCTAAAGGTTTTTTGCTGTCTAAAATACCCATTTCAGATACTCTAGATAGAAGCCAATCAATGAAATTAGTCTGCTATCTTCAGTTCTGCCATTGGGAAATGAATACTGAAATAATCCTAAAAAGGCATTATTCTGTGGGAAAGGATGAGCCAGGCAAATCACTCTGCAGATGAAAGCTTTTCCAAAGGGATACGCTCTCCTCTTCCTCCTCTTCATTTTCTGAAACAGAAAGCAAGTTCTGGCAAACCAAAACCACCGAGTCTCCCCTCAGCAGGCTGGTCTGGACTCACTTGACAAATGAGGACTTTAAAGTGAAGGCAGCATCATCAAATGTCATTGAGGCACTTGTAGATTTTAAGGTCGACCATGCACATTTCTACTGATGGAATCATTAGGCTTTCTAAATGAACACAATTTGTTGTAGACAGAAACATTTCCCATTGCATTTAAAAAATACACAAATAAAACTGCAGCTTATTGAAGTGAAATATGCACTTTATAAGCCCCCTTTTCCCAAAGCAAACGCTTTATGTACCTGCAATTTGTGTCAATGAGAACTAAACAACAGCGTTAAAAAAACCAACAGACTCCTCAAGGATAACAGAACTACAATCTCATAACCTGTGGTGCCATTTAAGGTGTTTACCACCCTTACAAACCTCCCGGAGTTCTTCATGACTAACGCAGAAATCCTGCGGGGAAACCTAACCCTACTTCAGCTACAGAAGCAGTATGGCATTAGAGAGCATTAGTTTTTCTAAACGCTAGTTTAGTGATGGCGAAGCGTGCCAGGGTGACAGCCTTCAAGCCTGCAGCCCTGCATCCCCAGCACAGGCAGAGCCTGCGCAGAGGAGCCAGCACCCATGCCAGGCCTGGCCCGCTTCCCCGGCCCGCCTGAGCGCCTCAGGCCCCTGCCACAGAGACCACTGCTGAAGGGCAGCTCTAACTTCCCATCCACACAGACTAACAGATCCCCGGGTTTAAATGGCAAATAAATGTACAAATGAGGGTGTATTTCGTAATGTGGATTTACTGCCACAAAAAAAAAAAATGGAATGCGCTCACCAATCCATTCTGTGAGTACCATGAGATGGCAACCTACACCGCTCCATCTGCTCCTTGGGGCACAACAGGTAGGTGTATCGCTGTGCAAGTTTGTAAAGTTGTCTTCAGGTCAAAAATTGGAATAAAACCTTTACAAATGCCTCTTTACCATGGACCATGGATTTCACATTCCCCATCTGGTAATTACAGCATGTATGCTCCACTATGGTATTTTCAAAAACTTTTGCCTATGGTGCATCTTTAATTGAAAGAGATCTTAAGCATCCTGTTTTTCAGTCTCTGCTCTCTTTGTTGGCTTCTGCTGAAAGAAGTTATACCATCCACATGATTTATTAAGGGGACTCTTTGGGCAGTCTTTAAAACACCTCTGAGATGGTTTTCTGTGCCAGTGAACCTAAATTTGCTGTTACCAGTCAAATAATACTCAGTACTGTGTCTTTTCCCTGGAAGTCAGAGCTATTCCCACCCATATAACCAAAACCAGAGGGCAGAATTCTGAGTTACTCGTATGCCTCAGAATCCTACTGACTTCGGTGAGAAGAAATGCGAGATCTGTCCTTTCCTGTTTAGAATCTCCTAATTCACCTTTCAATGAATACTTCAGTGCCTCCTCATATATATCACATATTTGTTAACTGCAGATCTACAGGCACTAAGAAGTCTGTTTTGTAACACGAAAAAAATTCAGTGACTTAAGTAAGACCTCTTATTTCTCTGTAATTACAGTTACCTTAACCTGCATTAGAAAAAAACCAACAAAATCCCCCAAGACATTTCTCACAATGCTAAAACACACATCATTGTTCTCCTTGGCTGATTATAATGATCTGTCAAATACAGTATGACAAAATTCTTCACTGAAATTAATTTTTTTCTTCAAACTAGCTTTTTTCCATTGCTCTCAAACACAAATATTATACATGCTTCTCTCACTATTTATAAGGAACACTAACGTACTTGTTATCTTTAACTGTCATAAAAAGATTACATAGACACAGCAAGTAGGAAATGGCATTATTTGTCTTTTGGAACTATGCCCTAACACCCACTGTGGAGTTCCTTCCAAAAGTATACTGTACCTACTAACTATATGCCAAAGTTCTGACCTGGCATCCAGAAAAAGAGAGAGATTAATGAGTTCAGAAAACACAAAAATTGTACATTTGCCTATGAAATCTAATTCCGTATTTATTTAAAGCAGTTACCACTTAGAAACCTTCTTAGCTAGTCTTATTTTGAATTATGATTGTATGATTTTAAAATACTTTTTCTCATTTCCCTACCTAGGTTCCCAAAACTACAGTGACTGAATATTCTATTTATGAAGATTTAATTTTATTTTGGCTCATCAGCAGTATCATTTTCTGAATCAAATTCTCGTCCATACAAATAACTGTTAATTTATTCAATTTAAAAAATAAAAACAATCTAATAATATTGCTTTATTTCACTTAAACTTCCACTTTAAAATATATCCAATATATTTTAGATTTAAACACTGCAATACTCTAAGATTTACAAATAGACTGAACATTTGTCAAGACTAAATGCATTATTGTAATCCTACATACGATCTTGCCTGAATATATAAAACATCATATTTGGGTAAAATATTTAAATGGATACATTCTTTTTTTAAGTGAAACCAAATCCTTCCCTGAAAAATACACTGTTTTGGCTCAACACTACCTGTATCTATCCCAAAATACCTGCAGAGGTAGTTAATCTATTTAAGTAATTACCTCTAAGGAAGGAAATTTTAAATAAATATCTGAAAGCCACAAAACTGATTCCTCACTCTAAAAAATTTGCCTTCATCTCTGGCAGTATTTCAAAATCTACATTACCAAAAATCATGAGTATACACTCATAAAAGACAAATTACAAGTCCCAAAATGATAATACTCATTCTAAGGGAAAATAGCTAAAAATACAGGTTATGTGGGAAAATTATCAAAAATGGACATTCCAACAGGAGTAAATTAGGGTTGCAGAGATTTGATTCTACATTTTAGTCTGCAATTTGGGCATCCGATTAAGCTCCTGAATCTCTTAAAATATTATTTATTGAGAAGATGACTGCTAAGTACTGAAATATTATATATTTAAGAAACAGTTTGGTTTAATTTTTAACTTTAGAATGTTATTTTTTTTCGCCCTTTTGTGACAAGTAGCCTCACACTCATTTCCTAGCCTTCTTCACCTGTAGAAGCTCCACTGGGTCAAGTCCCACTTGACTGCAACACATACTTTATGCAAACCGATTTCAATGGAAATGGTGTATAAATGCACAGAATTTGACTGATTTGATCATGCATATCTGAGGGCAGAATACATCCCATCTGGTTTAGCATCTTCACTCTGATACCAAAATTACATCAGAATATGTCAAAGCCTAATACTGAGCAAAGGATTATTTTAGTAGACAGTTCAAGTAGTTTTCATGTAAGTATTCCAAATCTGCGTTGGTCACCAGCAGCATTAGTCTGTACAGCGAAGGTGCCGGGGTGGCTCAGGGCAGCGGTGAGTGGCGCACAGCACCCCTGGAACAGCCAGCAGCAGAGGCAGCAACTCCCCTGCTCTGAGTTTAGCAGGAGCCGGGAGCTGCTGCTTCATACACAGGCAAGTTAATGCTGGTAAGACATTCACAAGGTTTTCCCTTTTTGTGCAGCAGCACCTCTCAGCTGCAGATGAACTTCCACTGCCAATATTCTCATCCGATTTCAGAAAGAAATCTAACACTAACAACTCTTGAAAGGTTGCTGATCTCTATGTCAATACACAAGAACGGAAAATGAAAGTGGCCAATCTATTCCTGTAGTTCAAGATGAATGAAATGCCAAAGTGCCAGCACACAAATATATATAAGGTGGAATGTAGAACACAGCTTACATGTAAATATATTTATAGTGATACTACTACTAAGATCAGTGTATCTTCTGTTAAGGCCTGGAGTTAAAGCATAACATGACTCACACAAATCCTTAACAGCTACATTTTTTTCCCTTAGACACAAAACTTTGAAAATTAAGTACACTGTCCTATTAATTTTGTTTCCACTTTCCACTCATTTAGCTGCATCCATCCCATTGAAATCCTTCATATCATCTGATTAATGTTCAGGGAGGCAGTCACTGGGGTTGTTCTGTTTATTTTTCCAGGTATCCTCCCCAAGACTGATACAAGGAAAAAGTATGCAACAGTTGTTTGGGCCACTCACTCCTCCTACCCATAAAGTCATGTCCACAAAGTGCCCCCCTACACGGTCCACAGGAAATGGAGACGAAGATAACTAAACCCTTTCCTTCGAAGAAAAAGGGAGAGGAAAGAAGACAGTGGGGGGGAAGTCCCAGACACACAGTCCTGAGAGGGAGCATTTCAGGTCAGACACCTAAAATGGATCCTACTGATTAGCAAAAGCATCCAGTCCTACGCTGCCTTTCTCACATAGGGATGCTTCAAATCACTGCTCTCCCTGAAGCTGAAGAGGCTGCTCATAAAAGCAGCGATTCAGGAGAGAGCTACACTGAGAGTGCACTTGCAGCACTCCATGGCAGCCAGGCTAGCTCAGGTGGAAGCTATCACACTACAGAACATGGCACAGGCTGTGCCAAGTGACAGGAACAGTTGGTCAGTGACTGGGCTGGCTGCCTCCGAACTGTGGCTCGGAGCTGTATGCACTGTCTATCAGCTGATTTGCTGGCTGCTTGAAAAACTCTTTTTTGAAAATTTTATTTGGACCAACTACAAATTTTCAGGTGACGCAAAAGATGCTAAAACAAAGCCAAAACCAGTTCAGTGAAAAGTAAAGGGAAATCAAAATTTAAAAATACTTAGAAGGAAAGTATCAAAGTAGTGACGTGAACCCACTACACATTTTGTTTTTTCTTTTCCCTTCTGTCTTATGTAATCAGCCTGGTGAAACCAGAACATTTTTTTGATGTTGCCAAATCTGGAGTTTCCACCGAAATGTGTTGAAGCTGACATTTGTTTTTGTTTTGGTTCTTGTTCAAGGTCCTAGTTTGTTAACTGCTGGTAGTAGCTGAGTTTTAATCCATCCTACACCCCCGCAATAGGCAAGGCATCTTGAACTTTACCAAAAACTACTCACACTAGGGACAAAGTGTTGAGGGGCAAAACTGAAATACACCTCAGAAGAGCAATACAGTGAAGATAGGCTCCAAGTAAGAAATTTTTTTGTTTAATACCAAAGAACTGGAAGAAAGGCTACCCCACAAAGTTGAAATAATCCTAGTATTGCTATTTATTATTATATGAGTGTCCACAGACCAAGTGAAATCCAACAGCAAACTATGCTAGGCACTGTACAACCATGCAGTAACAGAGAGTCTTGGCCCCAAACAGCCTACAGTCTCCAGAAGCTCAACAAAGGATATGGGAGAAAAATAATACAGCAATGCAGAGAAATGATCAGTGCCATGGCAGAGCACTATGTTCCTTCCATTTTCTTTTACAGAGAAGGAAAAAATAAGTGGGATTAGTGTCACAAAAGACAAAAGCAGAGAGAAGATGGGATATAATAAAGTTGGTGAGAGGAGGAAAAAGGTGAGAAGAAATAAAGTGGCATGCAGGATGTTTGAGCTATACAGCACGTTAAGCTAAGTGATGCGACTGCGAGAGCTGGCAAAGAGGGAGCTTGAGCAAAACAGCCAATTAGGAAAAGGCAGAGAAAAAACAGTCAAAAATATCAGTAACCGTCAGTCTCCTTCGTATGCTGCTTCTACAGCTGCTCTGCTGGCTTCAGTCTTTGGTTGAATGGCAAAACCCTCACCTGCCATAAGGGAAGCTGGACTGGCTTTATGGCAGAGGAACTGAATTTAAAAGGTCAAGCAGGCATGCAGCATAAAAAATAGCTTTCCAAAAGGTGATATATGCTAAATATAGTAATTTTCGTTCTAGCAGAAATGTATAAATTAAAAATATATAACAAGTAAGGGCAAATACTTGCAATTGAAATGTATTACACGTATGTATTACAGCTCTGAACCTGTGTGAAAAAGAAGACGAGTCCTTATTACACTAATATTAGTATGGCTCTCCATAGTCAAAGAATAATGGAATCATAGAACCGTTTAGGTTGGAAAAGACCTTTAAGATCATCAAGTCCAACCATTATCATGCATTCCGTAAAAATAAATTTAAAAAAAAAAAAAAGAAAAATTTCACCATGGCCGTAACGCTGATCTGATTCATCTTATTTGCAAGCAAAACTTAAAAGTACCCCTAACAAGATTCCCATAAAACCAGTTTCAAAGCTGAAACAGAACACTGAAATGGGAATGATCTTCACCGAAACAGATTAGTATCACATGCAATAACAGCATATTTAAATGACATTAGGAACCCAATCTTACTCCCATGGTAAATAATGGCATTTTAAATAGTGACTGAACGGCAAACGCTAAGCATTTTGTATTTAGGTTAGCATAATGCATCCCAAATCAGTTATGACTGCAAGTTACTACATATATGCCATGATGGTGTTTGTTAATTCTAATACAATTTCCACTGTCGTATCAAATCACAGCAAAACTGTCACACTTGTTGACAGTTTCAACAATGAGGTCAAGCAGAGAGCGGTCACAAAGAATGAACTGCTTTACCCTCCAGAGGTGGCCGCTGCAGAAGCAGGTGAATAGCCATTACCAAAACAGCTCTGCTCCTTTTTGCAACATACCTCATGTCACTCTGCAAACCTTGCCCAAGCATTACATTCACATGTTATTTTATTTGTAATAACATCAGCCTGAAAAGATGACTTTCTAAAAGGGAGTCTAAGGGTAACAGTCCCGTGACCTTAAAGGACCCTCTAAAGCACTAACCATGCTTATACATAACCTAGAACACCCAGAGTTTACACAGAAGCACGTATTCAAGTTAGAAATAACAGTTAGAGACCACCTTGTTCTCAGACGTTCTTACGCAGACCCAATTTACCTACGGACAATGATCACAGAATCCAAACGGGTGTATGAACCAGAACATCCAACTTAAAGTTTCCAGCACTACACTTAGACTTATTCTGAGAACTCAGAGATTGTACATTGCAATAGTTTAATACATCTTAATGTAACAGAATATGTGAAAAGGCTCTACCCTCAGATTACCTTACACATCTTCTCTAAATTCTTCTAAACAAGGTTCAGCAAGAATCAAATGGGCTGTGTTGATTTATTTTTACTCTGTTTATTAATCATTTGAGATTAAAACTGTTTTAATGGACAAAAAGAATAAAATTCTCAATTATAAACACATTTTTTTATTTACTATTTGATATTGTTTCCATATGTCTGAAAAAAGAAGCTGCCTGGATAATCGACTAAGCAGTTACCTGGTTTCAGGGGATTTGAGTCTCCGTCCTTGTTATTCAGTGGCAGAACTCTAGCTGACTTAAAAACCAGCAACCTTTTTATACACCTCTACATGTTCTACTACACAGAAGAGCCCAATCCTGTGTAACTCTTCAGGTGAGGAGGACTGCACCTGAGGGAGCAGATCTGATCATATTTGGTTCCTAAAAGGCCATAATCTAGATATTTTTTCCTAATTCTGTATAATAAATTCAATTAAATAAATACGATCACGAACAACACTATATTCTATGAACCATTAACTCAAGAAGCAGAAACATCGATGTCAGAATTGGCTATGTATGCCAAATCAGAACTCCAGTCCGCTTTACATTCCTGATGACAGTTCCTGTAATGAGCACACAGCATTAAATAAAAACCATGACCTGTTTAAACAAAGATCAGAGCACCAGTTTTATCTTTGCAGTCTCTCATGTTTGTTGTTTGGCATCACAAACTAATACCAAAACAAGTATCTTGTTATTACCAGCTCAGTATGTTTTCATACAGGGCATGAGGGGTTTGCTCTCATCTACTAAGAAGATTTGTATATGTTTAAAATAGGCATTTTTCTTCACACGAATTACGTACAGGTATTCTCAGCGGTTACTCTGCTTTAAATTAGACCGAAGGAGAGCAGGGAGAGAAGAGACAGAGGGAATAACGTACGAGCAAGAAATGTTAAGATTCTTCTGTCTCTGATAGCTTAAGACAATGAAATAATCCAGAAGAGCCAAGCTAAAACTGTTTAAACATGCTATTAAAATTTCATGGGTAATAATTAATATCAAACAATTCATGTATGTATCATACGTGGGATAGGCATTACATTTAATAATTTTTAAAAAAAAATCCATATGTAACATAGAAATTAACCCCCCCTATTGGTGTAGTACACTACCAGAAAATTTACAGTCCCTGGCATCATGAAACTGTTTATTACAAATGGGTGCAACACAGATCACCATCATATAATGACTCTTTAATTGGTCTTCTCAAAAGATACACTCTTCTTTGGTAGTCAAATTTCAGACATGCACATCTAAAAAGTAGACTTGTATTTTAAATATCTGATATTATTTTGAAAAACTGAGAGTTCACTTCATCAGGAGCCAATCACAAAGTTTAATAATCTCGCCTAGTTATGTTTATCCAGAATTTCCAAAGCTCCTTTATATTAGTCTGAATTGCCTACTAAATTTACTAAGCCTTAAGTTGAAATAGCTATCAATACCATACATTATCAGCAGATCTCTTAATTATGATAGTCAAGGTATAGATTGTGTAAGCAGAAATCTTCAACTATTGATCTTCCGCCAAAGAGAATGGAATGTTTAAAATCTGTATAGTTTCTGCACGTTTCCCATCTTTATCCTCTGCATTATCCATAGGCAAGTATATGCATTTATAAATGTATTCCATGCTACCCATCTGAAAATGCAAAATATAAAATGCAGGTATTAAAAAAGAAATGGATTAAAAGCACTGAAATCCCTACCCAAACGTCCCTAACCTTTTTTTCTGCTCCGCTGCTTTGAGTGTGCTGGATACCAACTAACTGCGCTATAAATTACACGAAAATTAGCACGAATCCTGAAAAACTTATCGAACGGTTTCCTCCCGGAACAAAACTTTGGAGGTCACCAAATCCTCTCCTACGACAAAGGAAAGTTCTTCCACTTCCACCACCCCTTCCCCCGGCTACGC
>NW_009258671.1:6775699-6783215 GCF_000687185.1 Egretta garzetta | reverse complement strand
TGGTGGTGTTGGGCGAGAAGGACGCGGGGGTTCCCGGGGGGCTGCGGCCGTCCGGTCAAATGTGAGGTACTGGTACGGCCCCGGGGAACTTTGGGGTGTCGTGAGGGAAGGCCCCTTCCCTGCCAGCGCCTGGTGTATTTCTCGGAGGTACTGAGCATGCACAGCTTCCCGTCGCTTCAAAATCAGGCCATGATAGAATCATAAATATATAATATTACACTCCTATGATACTATGAGAGCAGGAGAGTTAAATGCATACATCGAGGAGAGGCAAATTACATCTAAAGGGCTTTACTGCACAATTGTCGAGCGCTTCTAAAATGAAATATTTTTAAATCCTTCCAAGAATAAATTTAATTCCTGCACGCTTGTTCCCGTATCGCCTACTAGGCAAGGAAGCATGCTGGATATCTAGCAACAATTAGTGGAGTTACATCTGCTTTTAGTGCACATGGTGACTTTGTCACTGATCAAACAGTCTTTTTAAAAATCCTGAGCTGGAAAATATCCATTGTATAAAAGAAAATTGCTATTTGGACATTTGTTCTGTGTCAGAATGAAATAGACAGCATTAGGAAATTCTCTGGAAGAAATAAGGCATCTCAGCCTAGCCCCATGGTCGGTGAAGTACCGAAGCAGAGGCCAAACTTGAACACAGGCCTGCGCACAGGGAGGGGAATACCTCAGCTACCCACTGAGCTATTATCTGTTCTGCATGCAGATGGAGATCACGCTGGACTGTGTATAAGAAACCAAAAATTGGGCCTGAGAATGCTCCTCCACAGTTGCTGTTACTGGCAAAACATATATTTATCTTGAAAGTTTGCATTTTGACATGTCAGCATTTTTACAACAATATAAATGTGCTTGAAAAATTTTTGATCAGCCTAATGGTTAGGACCTGTTAGGAGCTGCAGAACATATTCACAATCAATTCACTTATTCAGATGCATGAATATAAGCTTAGAAAAGTAATTACAGGCACCTTTTTTTGGAAATCTTGAGGCTGTGTAGTTTCCCCACGGGAAATACAAGTAATAAATTCCTACCAAAAAAAAAGCAGCAAATGTGCTAAGCATCGTTCTTATTTATTTTTGTCTTTAATATTAAAAATTGTTGATTAAATGTTCCAGTTAGGGTAAAGGTGGTTGGATGTAAATCCTTCATTTTAACTGTTGCTTAAAAGAACAAGCAGAAAAAATTGATCTTGTTAATTTAGATCTTTTTAAATTTAGTTGTCTGAAGAGAAATTGATTTTCCTTTTTTGGTGAACATGTAAACATAAATTTGCAGCTGATCAGTATTACCAAATCTGGCTATTTTGATTCTTCAGCTAAGAGATGACATTGTATCTACACATATTAAATCAATCTATTTTACCCTTGAAGTCTTTTATTCAGAATATTAATTTTCACTATTGTTACAAAATAGTGAATTGTACTTTACATTTTTAGTTATTTATTTGTGATTTTCATCATGTTCCGTTTGTATGAAAACTGACATTCAATTAAAATTTACATGAGATCATTTTAAATTGTTCATTAAGACTACCTTAAATATGCTCGACGCATTTCAAAAGCATTTGAAAATATTTTATGAAACAACTGAAATAATGACCTGTAGAATGGCAATTAGATTGGAAGCTTCTAGTAGCCATGTCCTTCACAATCTTAGAGACAGTAGATCTTATCCTCTCATACTTAGGTTTAGCTGTAGATTGACAGAGGAAAATAGGCAATCTTACTTTTTGTACTCTTACGTTGATTTTTCAGCTTTGAGTTAAATAGTTCTTAACTGAACTACTTGAATGGTTTGAAACAAAGAAGATATTCACCCTACCTGCTGAAGAAACTGCAGCTCTCAAAAATTGCTTTCCTGCATCAGTTACATCCCGTTCCATTTGCTTAGCCAGCGACTTCAGTCAGTTCAGTGGCATCACCTTCAAAACTTGAGCAGCAAACATCTTCTTTGATTGACTATGATCACTCACGTCAGCACACAACAGCAAGTATAAAACCTAAGTTAGCTGCAATGTCAAGTATAAGGTGAAGAGGTGGAGATAAAATATCAACAAAATTTTATTTGATTTTTTTAAAAATAATGAATTGGGGGGGGGGGAAATATTATGGAATAATGTTGTCCAGTTGGGACAGTACTTGTAATGGGATTTTGATCAAATTCATGGGATAATGAAGCAAGGAACCCCAAAATAGTTACCTTGGTTCTACAAACAGATTGTTACTTTAAGGTGGAAGAGCTTATATATCTTATTTTTTGAATGATCAGTTTTGATGACAGTGCTCTATGTGAACCTTCGCTTACTTAGCAATGGACAAAAATTAATTTCAAGTGGCAGGGGAGGAAATGATCCCCTTATCTAAAGTGAAAGGTAGTTGGGCAAATGAAGTTTGGGAGATCACTGCGGAATGCAGAAATGGATAATAAATACAATCCTGTGTAACAGTGCATCACTGTTTCTGCTGAATTTGTGTACTTAATTTGGCTTTTCAGTGGTTGACAACTATTTATGTGTAGTTTAATTTAAAGCTGTACTTCAAAACCACCCATTAAGTGAACAGATCTCATCTACTTTAGGATTTTTGATGATTCTTGAGCAGTTCGATTTTTACAGATAAGAGTTCGTGCAGACTCCGTCAGCACAGTGTCACTGCCGAAGAGGAACAGTAGACCACTGCTGAGTGACAACCTATGGCTCTGAAATCTGCAGTCCATCCTCTCTTACGTTATCCATTTCCCATCCCCGTGCTTCTTTGACGTGTCAGACTTCCTGCACGTGCACGGCAGAGCTAGTCTATGCGTATGCACTAAAGTCAATACTTCCTAAACTTGCCTGACTTGTGCTCCTATGATGCTTTCCCGAAGGATCAGACTTAATGCAGGTGTGCAAGTAACAGCTGATCTATACATTCAGTGTGGTCTTAGCCAGGACACCTGAATATATAGCATGCAAGTCAGAGTTAGTGTACATGAGCTCTCATGCATTGCTGTATGTTCATAAAACCTAGACAAATACAGGAAAACAGCAGGTTGTGCCAGGGCATAATTACCACTTGGAGAGAAGGATGCATGTAGGAAGCCTTGTCTATAAAGTCGCCTTACCTCTTTGTTGTCCAGAATGGAGAGACCTGTTATCTGGGCAGCAGAACTTCACTGCTAACACACAAAAAAAATGTGTTACAGGGTTTTTACCCTAAATTTGACATCTCTTACACAGAAGTTTAAAACTGAGTCTGTTGCATGACTAATTGTCATTTCTTTAGTGGGGAGGAGGTCTCTAACATGCATTATATTTTTAATCTAATAAATACATAGCTAGTTCTTAACACTAAACATATCAATCAAATCAGTCTCGTGTAGTTTTCCAGTAAACCCTGGTGATCTTTCAACTGTGGTGAGGTGTTCCCTCCAACTCCTCATAAAATGTGGAACTGCAGTACTCTGCCTGTGGGGAAAAAGACTGAAGCCACATAGTGATGCATCTGTTCAACAGCGTGAAAGAGAAATTCCCTATTCGTGTCCTCAGTAGTCAACATTACCTGCCGGTAAATTTCAAATCACCTGAGTTGCTTAACATCATGATTAAAAGCTGTTTGTTTCTTTCTTGTATTATGTTGTGTTTGACAAAACAGAAGAGACAAAAGTCTGACAATCACTTGCAATACCAAGCAAACAATTGTACATAGTCCAATTGTACAGGTTTTTCTTATTCTTAAAACTATGGTCTAGTAATACTATAGATACCATAGGGCCTTTTTATTTGCCCATCATGAGCAAAATGAAAAGCCAAAGTCTGGAATCCCAAAGCACAATTATGTGACTTGTAACACTGAGTAGGTATATCCAGCAGCTACAGAAAAATGACAGGACAAAACCTCAGACAAGCCAGCATTGTTTCATCCCAAAGATGCCAAAAATGGCTTTGGAATTACATTCAGCTTTTAATTAAGACAAATGAGAAATGTTACAAATCATCCATTGTACAGGTCACAGCAAAACCACGTAACTGCTGTAGAATTTCCCCTTAAACACTGATGTTGTTCCCAGTTGCATTTAACTGGAGTTTTTCTTTAAGTTTACTGCTGTGTCAGAGGCTGGATACTAGGAATAACTCTAAAGCCTGAATAGCAGTTGCTTATGTTACTAATAGTAAGATGAAATGTCTGCATTCTCCTATATTAAAAAGAGAAAATCAAGTAAAGTGAATAAAACAGAAGACAGAAAGTATGTGTATTTTGAAAGGTCTGGAGTTATATATTTGGAACAGCTCTAAAGACAAGCTTCTTTTCAGTGCTTTAAATTAATTTAATTTAAAAATACAACTGAGATGCCATCGATAGTGATCAAAGGTGTTCTTTTTTTTTTACCAGTGATATGTATCCTTCAGCTCTGGGGAGAAAGTCCATTTCAACAATCAAGTGGACATATTTGTGCTCCTATTTTAGGAACACAGATCCCTTTTATAGACATTAAACACAGTTTAGTAGTGGAAAATGTTCATTTATTTTAACTGCTTCACATAGTGTCTTTCATGTAAACATTATAGAAAGGATTTAGTGTTGGATTTAGAAGTTGGGGTTTGGGGTTTTTTGCCCTTTGTTCTTGTTTTGTATTTTATTTCTTTGGAGAACTCTTTTTTTTTCCCCCCTTTCAGGAAATTTCACATAATCTTTTCCATTCGTCATCAGCCAGGTTGCTGATTACCAGAGTAACTGCCAAGCTTTCAACTCCTTGTCATCAATGGGCTGTGAATGACAGACAGCATTAATGTTGGCAAGCTCCCACTCTCCTTTTCGCCTTTCCCAAATGTAATTAAACTGCACTAATACAGCAAAAGAAAAGCTGCAGCTTTATTTTACTCGCCCTAATAACATAAAAATTAAATCACAGAAGCACACAATACAGTCAAATAAACCCATCATGACAAGGAAATTCAGAGGTAAGGGGAGCGTGTATCTACCATTTAGAGAAAACCATGAGTAAAGAGTCTGCCGTTACTTTCCTAGCACTACAGTGACTGCACTGTTTGACCTTCAGCAAGATGATATGGCCAACATCTGAGTAACCACGCTGTTGCAGCCTGGTGAAAGGCCTCAAGTGTTTCCTCTTCTGTTGCACCTTTGGTTTAAGCATAAAGGGGGTAATTAGCTTCTTCAAATGATCTGTTATCTCCCTGGTAGGGGGCAGCTGGATAAGGAACGGAAAGGATGTGGGTCATAAGGTACAGTTTGAAGGGCATTGCACACCTTACCCACCGGAAAGAGATGGCATTATCTCGATCTTTGAGGAAGTTCTGGGCCTCTGATTTCAAGACCCATGGGGGTTAGAGGATAGCCAAGAGTCAGGAAGAGGGAGAAACCAGATTCCTTACCTCACTTGCAGAGGACTATGGAGGTTTGTAGAAGGCACAAAGACCACTGAACATTTCCTGAGGGAGATAAATTGTCAGTAGACGGATTTATAGATACTTCTCTGGACCAAGGCGAGTGAAGAAGCTGCTGGCCCTCCGAAAGGCAATGGAATGTGCCCACAAACCCATCATTCCTTGCAGCAGAGCTCTAGGATGGATAGAAAGCACCCATAAGGAGACGGAGAACCAACTGCCATGAGCTCTGTAAGCACAGCTCTGAGGCTAGCATACATGCTGGCATGGTAGCCTGTCTCATTTGTCAAGCTATCAATAAAAACAATGCAGTTGGCTTATAAGACAAAAGTAAACTTACAGTAATGCAAAGACATAGTCCAACTAAATGCAGGCAGAAGAAAAGAAAGACTACTGTACAAGTAGCCAGAAACAAGGAGCACCATACTCGATAGAGAAAGCACGGAAGAGCCAGGACCCTCCCTGGCATATACTTGAGCAACAAGAAAGGGAGCTTGGTTACTGAGCAAAGTAGACACGGCTTCAAACATGACAATTATTAGGCCAGCCTGGCTAAACAGACTCTAAATGAGTCTGTCTGCCTGTGCAATTTTGGTGACTAATAGTGACTGTTAAGCTGACAGGTGGTACCTTATAAGTCCAGCCTGTGCCAAATTCTCTGAAGCTCCGTTAGCGTAGAGTAAGTAATTTACCACTGTGAACAAACTGTCCTGCAATGCTAAATGCAGTTCAGTATGATGAGAGTCTTCCAGAGGAAAGAACCTTTGGCTGAAACCATCCTTTAGACAAAGTTTACAGCAGGATCTTACGTGTTACATTTTTAGTACATCTGGAACAGGGGTGAGTTTTTCTATGATAATGTGGCTAATGTGTAGCAAACAGCAAAAAGGAAAAAAGGGATGCATGTAAAGCATAAAAATGTAAACCCGCTGGAGTAAATGGTGTATAGGAGGAACAAAAAGAGATGGAGCTGAAGGTTTCTGTTAGATTTGTTCTGATAATAGTACTGACACTTTAAAGGGGCAGTTGCCAAATAGCCCAAAAGACCTTTTGGTTAAGTGTCACGATTTTCTCCTTGATTCAGCAAAGATCGAGGCTGCAGTGTTCCAAGCCAGCTCCAGGCCATCAGAGGGAGAAACAGAACATCAAACACCCACCTCATCTGGTTTTGCCATCAAGCAAAGAAAGAAGAGGCCACAAAGGACATGGAAAAAACGTATCAGAAGAGCATAACTGAGCCTTCAGCTATTCTTGTGTGTCAGCCATAATTCCTGTTAGGAAAAAAAAAAAAGGTGGCAGATTTGATTCCTGTGTAGAAAATACCTTGGACAGTTTGAAAGGTTTTCTCTGAGTGACCGTGAATAGATGATTCCCCAGACCCTGTAAAAATTTAATCTGATTTTTCAGACTGAATATTAAGCGAAGATTGGCTATGGAAATTGGCCCTAAAAATGAGAAAAAATGCTTTTATTTCAGGCAAGGTTTGCAGCATTTCAATGTGGTGGCCTTTGATTTTCACAGTGGGCAGCTATATTTGAGGCACCACCAGAGGAGTCTTTGGTCCAGAACTACTACTGGCCTGTTCGCTACACCTAGATAATATCCTGGGCACATCTTTGAACAAAATTAGATGTATTTACAAATAGGCTGGGATCAGCTCAGGGCTGCTGGTCTGAAACTGTACCCAAAGCAATAGGAATTGTATTTAGAAGAATGAGTTTAGGTCTGGCATACAGAACAGTGAGGGAAATTCTACTCTTAAGATCTTTGAACACCAGCCAGCTCCCCAGAGACTTCCAGATGTGCAGTTTTGTGGGACTTTAATCCTACCAGAGGAGGCTTATTTCTGTGTTTCACAATATTACATAACGTTTGCATAAAAGGGGTAGGAAAAGCATGTTATTTCAGCGGTCACTGTGTGATTTGGTATTCAGAGATGAAAAGGTTCTTCTGACTTTTTCTCTGTTAACTGACCAGGGCTTCAAACCTCATTTTCAATTAGACACAGATGCTAGTGTTTATGGACTGCGTATTGATACAGGAATGTAAATGACTTGAGAGGATGACAGTTTATTAAGAGTCAATGGCTAAACTCTCCCGGGAAAAATTATCGTA